>NC_136266.1:10266288-10516288 GCF_964187855.1 Myxine glutinosa
ACCACTTTTCGCACTTGTGTTGGTGCAGGAAACCACTTTTGCACTTGTATTAGTGTGGAAAAAACACTTTTCGCACTTGTGTTAGTGTTGAAAAACCACTTTTCGCACTTGTGTTAGTGTTGAAAAACCACTTTTCGCACTTGTGTTGGTGCAGGAAACCACTTTTTCACTTGTATTAGTGTGGAAAAAACACTTTTCGCACTTGTGTTACTGTTGAAAAACCACTTTTCAACCTTGTGTTAGTGTTGAAAAACCACTTTTCGCACTTGTGTTAGTGTTGAAAAACCACTTTTCGCACTTGTGTTGGTGCAGGAAACCACTTTTGCACTTGTATTAGTGTGGAAAAACCACTTTTCGCACTTGTGTTAGTGTTGAAAAACCACTTTTCGCACTTGTGTTTGTGTTGTAAAACCACTTTTCGCACTTGTGTTGGTGCAGGAAACCACTTTTGCACTTGTATTAGTCTGGAAAAAGCACTTTTTGCACATGTGATAGTGTTGAAAAACCACTTTTCGCACTTGTGTTAGTGTTGAAAAACCACTTTTCGCACTTGTGTTGGTGCATGAAACCACTTTTGCACTTGTATTAGTGTGGAAAAACCACTTTTCGCACTTGTGTTTGTGTTGTAAAACCACTTTTCGCACTTGTGTTGGTGCAGGAAACCACTTTTGCACTTGTATTAGTCTGGAAAAAGCACTTTTTGCACTTGTGATAGTGTTGAAAAACCACTTTTCGCACTTGTGTTAGTGTCGAAAAAACCACTTTTCGCACTTGTGTTAGTGTTGAAAACCACTTTTCGCACTTGTGTTGGTGCAGGAAACCACTTTTGCACTTGTATTAGGATGGAAAAACCACTTTTCGCACTTGTGTTTGTGTTGAAAAACCACTTTTCGCACTTGTGTTGGTGCAGGAAACCACTTTTGCACTTGTATTAGTGTGGAAAACCACTTTTCGCACTTGTGTTAGTGTTGAAAAACCACTTTTCGCACTTGTGTTGGTGCAGGAAACCACTTTTGCACTTGTATTAGTGTGGAAAAACCACTTTTCGCACTTGTGTTAGTGTTGAAAAACCACTTTTCGCACTTGTGTTAGTGTTGAAAAACCACTTTTCGCACTTGTGTTGGTGCAGGAACCACTTTTGCACTTGTATTAATGTGGAAAAAACACTTTTCGCACTTGTGTTAGTGTTGAAAAACCACTTTTCGCACTTGTGTTGGTGCAGCAAACCACTTTTGCACTTGTATTATTGTGGAAAAACCACTTTTCGCACTTCTGTTAGTGTTGAAAAACCACTTTTCGCACTTGTGTTAGTGTTGAAAAACCACTTTTCGCACTTGTGTTAGTGTTGAAAAACCACTTTTCGCACTTGTGTTGGTGCAGGGAACCACTTTTGCACTTGTATTAGTGTGGAAAAAACACTTTTCGCACTTGTATTAGTGTTGAAAAACCACTTTTCGCACTTGTGTTAGTGTTGAAAAACCACTTTTCGCACTTGTGTTGGTGCAGGAAACCACTTTTGCACTTGTATTAGTGTGGAAAAAGCACTTTTTGCACTTGTGATAGTGTTGAAAAACCACTTTTCGCACTTGTGTTAGTGTTGAAAAACCACTTTTCGCACTTGTGTTGGTGCATGAAACCACTTTTGCACTTGTATTAGTGTGGAAAAACCACTTTTCGCACTTGTGTTAGTGTTGAAAAACCACTTTTCGCACTTGTGTTAGTGTTGAAAAACCACTTTTCGCACTTGTGTTAGTGTTGAAAACCACTTTTCGCACTTGTGTTGGTGCAGGAAACCACTTTTGCACTTGTATTAGTATGGAAAACCACTTTTCGCACTTGTGTTAGTGTTGAAAAACCACTTTTCGCACTTGTGTTAGTGTTGAAAAACCACTTTTCACACTTGTGTTAGTGTTGAAAAACCACTTTTCGCACTTGTGTTGGTGCAGGAAACCACTTTTGCACTTGTATTAGTGTGGAAAAAAACACTTTTTGCACTTGTGATAGTGTTGAAAAACCACTTTTCGCACTTGTGTTAGTGTTGAAAAACCACTTTTCGCACTTGTGTTAGTGTTGAAAAACCACTTTTCGCACTTGTGTTGGTGTTGAAAAACCACTTTTCGCACTTGTGTTGGTGCAGGAAACCACTTTTGCACTTGTATTAGTCTGGAAAAAGCACTTTTTGCACATGTGATAGTGTTGAAAAACCACTTTTCGCACTTGTGTTAGTGTTGAAAAACCACTTTTCGCACTTGTGTTGGTGCATGAAACCACTTTTGCACTTGTATTAGTGTGGAAAACCACTTTTCGCACTTGTGTTTGTGTTGTAAAACCACTTTTCGCACTTGTGTTGGTGCAGGAAACCACTTTTGCACTTGTATTAGTCTGGAAAAAGCACTTTTTGCACTTGTGATAGTGTTGAAAAACCACTTTTCGCACTTGTGTTAGTGTCGAAAAACCACTTTTCGCACTTGTGTTAGTGTTGAAAACCACTTTTCGCACTTGTGTTGGTGCAGGAAACCACTTTTGCACTTGTATTAGGATGGAAAAACCACTTTTCGCACTTGTGTTTGTGTTGAAAAACCACTTTTCGCACTTGTGTTGGTGCAGGAAACCACTTTTGCACTTGTATTAGTGTGGAAAAACCACTTTTCGCACTTGTGTTAGTGTTGAAAAACCACTTTTCGCACTTGTGTTGGTGCAGGAAACCACTTTTGCACTTGTATTAGTGTGGAAAAACCACTTTTCGCACTTGTGTTAGTGTTGAAAAACCACTTTTCGCACTTGTGTTCGTGTTGAAAAACCACTTTTTGCACTTGTGTTGGTGTTGAAAAACCACTTTTCGCACTTGTGTTGGTGCAGGAACCACTTTTGCACTTGTATTAGTGTGGAAAAAACACTTTTCGCACTTGTGTTAGTGTTGAAAAACCACTTTTCGCACTTGTGTTAGTGTTGAAAAACCACTTTTCGCACTTGTGTTGGTGCAGCAAACCACTTTTGCACTTGTATTATTGTGGAAAAACCACTTTTCGCACTTCTGTTAGTGTTGAAAAACCACTTTTCGCACTTGTGTTAGTGTTGAAAAACCACTTTTCGCACTTGTGTTAGTGTTGAAAAACCACTTTTCACACTTGTGTTGGTGCAGGGAACCACTTTTGCACTTGTATTAGTGTGGAAAACCACTTTTCGCACTTGTGTTTGTGTTGTAAAACCACTTTTCGCACTTGTGTTGGTGCAGGAATCCACTTTTGCACTTGTATTAGTCTGGAAAAAGCACTTTTTGCACTTGTGATAGTGTTGAAAAACCACTTTTCGCACTTGTGTTAGTGTCGAAAAACCACTTTTCGCACTTGTGTTAGTGTTGAAAACCACTTTTCGCACTTGTGTTGGTGCAGGAAACCACTTTTGCACTTGTATTAGGATGGAAAAACCACTTTTCGCACTTGTGTTTGTGTTGAAAAACCACTTTTCGCACTTGTGTTGGTGCAGGAAACCACTTTTGCACTTGTATTAGTCTGGAAAAAGCACTTTTTGCACTTGTGATAGTGTTGAAAAACCACTTTTCGCACTTGTGTTAGTGTCGAAAAAACCACTTTTCGCACTTGTGTTAGTGTTGAAAACCACTTTTCGCACTTGTGTTGGTGCAGGAAACCACTTTTGCACTTGTATTAGGATGGAAAAACCACTTTTCGCACTTGTGTTTGTGTTGAAAAACCACTTTTCGCACTTGTGTTGGTGCAGGAAACCACTTTTGCACTTGTATTAGTGTGGAAAACCACTTTTCGCACTTGTGTTAGTGTTGAAAAACCACTTTTCGCACTTGTGTTGGTGCAGGAAACCACTTTTGCACTTGTATTAGTGTGGAAAAACCACTTTTCGCACTTGTGTTAGTGTTGAAAAACCACTTTTCGCACTTGTGTTAGTGTTGAAAAACCACTTTTCGCACTTGTGTTGGTGCAGGAACCACTTTTGCACTTGTATTAATGTGGAAAAAAACACTTTTCGCACTTGTGTTAGTGTTGAAAAACCACTTTTCGCACTTGTGTTGGTGCAGCAAACCACTTTTGCACTTGTATTATTGTGGAAAAACCACTTTTCGCACTTCTGTTAGTGTTGAAAAACCACTTTTCGCACTTGTGTTAGTGTTGAAAAACCACTTTTCGCACTTGTGTTAGTGTTGAAAAACCACTTTTCGCACTTGTGTTGGTGCAGGGAACCACTTTTGCACTTGTATTAGTGTGGAAAAAACACTTTTCGCACTTGTATTAGTGTTGAAAAACCACTTTTCGCACTTGTGTTAGTGTTGAAAAACCACTTTTCGCACTTGTGTTGGTGCAGGAAACCACTTTTGCACTTGTATTAGTGTGGAAAAAGCACTTTTTGCACTTGTGATAGTGTTGAAAAACCACTTTTCGCACTTGTGTTAGTGTTGAAAAACCACTTTTCGCACTTGTGTTGGTGCATGAAACCACTTTTGCACTTGTATTAGTGTGGAAAAAACCACTTTTCGCACTTGTGTTAGTGTTGAAAAACCACTTTTCGCACTTGTGTTAGTGTTGAAAAACCACTTTTCGCACTTGTGTTAGTGTTGAAAACCACTTTTCGCACTTGTGTTGGTGCAGGAAACCACTTTTGCACTCGTATTAGTATGGAAAACCACTTTTCGCACTTGTGTTAGTGTTGAAAAACCACTTTTCGCACTTGTGTTAGTGTTGAAAAACCACTTTTCACACTTGTGTTAGTGTTGAAAAACCACTTTTCGCACTTGTGTTGGTGCAGGAAACCACTTTTGCACTTGTATTAGTGTGGAAAAAAACACTTTTTGCACTTGTGATAGTGTTGAAAAACCACTTTTCGCACTTGTGTTAGTGTTGAAAAACCACTTTTCGCACTTGTGTTAGTGTTGAAAAACCACTTTTCGCACTTGTGTTGGTGTTGAAAAACCACTTTTCGCACTTGTGTTGGTGCAGGAAACCACTTTTGCACTTGTATTAGTCTGGAAAAAGCACTTTTTGCACATGTGATAGTGTTGAAAAACCACTTTTCGCACTTGTGTTAGTGTTGAAAAACCACTTTTCGCACTTGTGTTGGTGCATGAAACCACTTTTGCACTTGTATTAGTGTGGAAAACCACTTTTCGCACTTGTGTTTGTGTTGTAAAACCACTTTTCGCACTTGTGTTGGTGCAGGAAACCACTTTTGCACTTGTATTAGTCTGGAAAAAGCACTTTTTGCACTTGTGATAGTGTTGAAAAACCACTTTTCGCACTTGTGTTAGTGTCGAAAAACCACTTTTCGCACTTGTGTTAGTGTTGAAAACCACTTTTCGCACTTGTGTTGGTACAGGAAACCACTTTTGCACTTGTATTAGGATGGAAAAACCACTTTTCGCACTTGTGTTTGTGTTGAAAAACCACTTTTCGCACTTGTGTTGGTGCAGGAAACCACTTTTGCACTTGTATTAGTGTGGAAAAACCACTTTTCGCACTTGTGTTAGTGTTGAAAAACCACTTTTCGCACTTGTGTTGGTGCAGGAAACCACTTTTGCACTTGTATTAGTGTGGAAAAACCACTTTTCGCACTTGTGTTAGTGTTGAAAAACCACTTTCCGCACTTGTGTTCGTGTTGAAAAACCACTTTTTGCACTTGTGTTGGTGTTGAAAAACCACTTTTCGCACTTGTGTTGGTGCAGGAACCACTTTTGCACTTGTATTAGTGTGGAAAAAACACTTTTCGCACTTGTGTTAGTGTTGAAAAACCACTTTTCGCACTTGTGTTAGTGTTGAAAAACCACTTTTCGCACTTGTGTTGGTGCAGCAAACCACTTTTGCACTTGTATTATTGTGGAAAAACCACTTTTCGCACTTCTGTTAGTGTTGAAAAACCACTTTTCGCACTTGTGTTAGTGTTGAAAAACCACTTTTCGCACTTGTGTTAGTGTTGAAAAACCACTTTTCACACTTGTGTTGGTGCAGGGAACCACTTTTGCACTTGTATTAGTGTGGAAAACCACTTTTCGCACTTGTGTTTGTGTTGTAAAACCACTTTTCGCACTTGTGTTGGTGCAGGAATCCACTTTTGCACTTGTATTAGTCTGGAAAAAGCACTTTTTGCACTTGTGATAGTGTTGAAAAACCACTTTTCGCACTTGTGTTAGTGTCGAAAAACCACTTTTCGCACTTGTGTTAGTGTTGAAAACCACTTTTCGCACTTGTGTTGGTGCAGGAAACCACTTTTGCACTTGTATTAGGATGGAAAAACCACTTTTCGCACTTGTGTTTGTGTTGAAAAACCACTTTTCGCACTTGTGTTGGTGCAGGAAACCACTTTTGCACTTGTATTAGTGTGGAAAAACCACTTTTCGCACTTGTGTTAGTGTTGAAAAACCACTTTTCGCACTTGTGTTGATGCAGGAAACCACTTTTGCACTTGTATTAGTGTGGAAAAACCACTTTTCGCACTTGTGTTAGTGTTGAAAAACCACTTTTCGCACTTGTGTTCGTGTTGAAAAACCACTTTTTGCACTTGTGTTGGTGTTGAAAAACCACTTTTCGCACTTGTGTTGGTGCAGGATCCACTTTTGCACTTGTATTAGTGTGGAAAAAACACTTTTCGCACTTGTGTTAGTGTTGAAAAACCACTTTTCGCACTTGTGTTAGTGTTGAAAAACCACTTTTCGCACTTGTGTTGGTGCAGCAAACCACTTTTGCACTTGTATTATTGTGGAAAAACCACTTTTCGCACTTCTGTTAGTGTTGAAAAACCACTTTTCGCACTTGTGTTAGTGTTGAAAAACCACTTTTCGCACTTGTGTTAGTGTTGAAAAACCACTTTTCGCACTTGTGTTGGTGCAGGGAACCACTTTTGCACTTGTATTAGTGTGGAAAAAACACTTTTCGCACTTGTATTAGTGTTGAAAAACCACTTTTCGCACTTGTGTTAGTGTTGAAAAACCACTTTTCGCACTTGTGTTGGTGCAGGAAACCACTTTTGCACTTGTATTAGTGTGGAAAAAGCACTTTTTGCACTTGTGATAGTGTTGAAAAACCACTTTTCGCACTTGTGTTGGTGTTGAAAAACCACTTTTCGCACTTGTGTTGGTGCATGAAACCACTTTTGCACTTGTATTAGTGTGGAAAAACCACTTTTCGCACTTGTGTTAGTGTTGAAAAACCACTTTTCGCACTTGTGTTAGTGTTGAAAAACCACTTTTCGCACTTGTGTTAGTGTTGAAAACCACTTTTCGCACTTGTGTTGGTGCAGGAAACCACTTTTGCACTTGTATTAGCATGGAAAAACCACTTTTCGCACTTGTGTTAGTGTTGAAAAACCACTTTTCGCACTTGTGTTAGTGTTGAAAAACCACTTTTCACACTTGTGTTAGTGTTGAAAAACCACTTTTCGCACTTGTGTTGGTGCAGGAAACCACTTTTGCACTTGTATTAGTGTGGAAAAAACACTTTTTGCACTTGTGATAGTGTTGAAAAACCACTTTTCGCATTTGTGTTAGTGTCGAAAAACCACTTTTCGCACTTGTGTTAGTGTTGAAAACCACTTTTCGCACTTGTGTTGGTGCAGGAAACCACTTTTGCACTTGTATTAGGATGGAAAAACCACTTTTCGCACTTGTGTTTGTGTTGAAAAACCACTTTTCGCACTTGTGTTGGTGCAGGAAACCACTTTTGCACTTGTATTAGTGTGGAAAAAACACTTTTTGCACTTGTGATAGTGTTGAAAAACCACTTTTCGCACTTGTGTTAGTGTTGAAAAACCACTTTTCGCACTTGTGTTGGTGCAGGAAACCACTTTTGCACTTGTATTAGTGTGGAAAAACCACTTTTCGCACTTGTGTTAGTGTTGAAAAACCACTTTTCGCACTTGTGTTGGTGCAGGAAACCACTTTTGCACTTGTATTAGTGTGGAAAAACCACTTTTCGCACTTGTGTTAGTGTTGAAAAACCACTTTTCGCACTTGTGTTGGTGCAGGAAACCACTTTTGCACTTGTATTAGTGTGGAAAAACCACTTTTCGCACTTGTGTTAGTGTTGAAAAACCACTTTTCGCACTTGTGTTAGTGTTGAAAAACCACTTTTCGCACTTGTGTTGGTGTTGAAAAACCACTTTTCGCACTTGTGTTGGTGCAGGAAACCACTTTTGCACTTGTATTAGTGTGGAAAAAACACTTTTCGCACTTGTGTTAGTGTTGAAAAACCACTTTTCGCACTTGTGTTAGTGTTGAAAAACCACTTTTCGCACTTGTGTTGGTGCAGGAAACCACTTTTGCACTTGTATTAGTGTGGAAAAAACACTTTTCGCACTTGTGTTACTGTTGAAAAACCACTTTTCAACCTTGTGTTAGTGTTGAAAAACCACTTTTCGCACTTGTGTTAGTGTTGAAAAACCACTTTTCGCACTTGTGTTGGTGCAGGAAGCCACTTTTGCACTTGTATTAGTGTGGAAAAACCACTTTTCGCACTTGTGTTAGTGTTGAAAAACCACTTTTCGCACTTGTGTTTGTGTTGTAAAACCACTTTTCGCACTTGTGTTGGTGCAGGAAACCACTTTTGCACTTGTATTAGTCTGGAAAAAGCACTTTTTGCACATGTGATAGTGTTGAAAAACCACTTTTCGCACTTGTGTTAGTGTTGAAAAACCACTTTTCGCACTTGTGTTGGTGCATGAAACCACTTTTGCACTTGTATTAGTGTGGAAAAACCACTTTTCGCACTTGTGTTTGTGTTGTAAAACCACTTTTCGCACTTGTGTTGGTGCAGGAAACCACTTTTGCACTTGTATTAGTCTGGAAAAAGCACTTTTTGCACTTGTGATAGTGTTGAAAAACCACTTTTCGCACTTGTGTTAGTGTCGAAAAAACCACTTTTCGCACTTGTGTTAGTGTTGAAAACCACTTTTCGCACTTGTGTTGGTGCAGGAAACCACTTTTGCACTTGTATTAGGATGGAAAAACCACTTTTCGCACTGGTGTTTGTGTTGAAAAACCACTTTTCGCACTTGTGTTGGTGCAGGAAACCACTTTTGCACTTGTTTTAGTGTGGAAAAACCACTTTTCGCACTTGTGTTAGTGTTGAAAAACCACTTTTCGCACTTGTGTTGGTGCAGGAAACCACTTTTGCACTTGTATTAGTGTGGAAAAACCACTTTTCGCACTTGTGTTAGTGTTGAAAAACCACTTTTCGCACTTGTGTTAGTGTTGAAAAACCACTTTTCGCACTTGTGTTGGTGCAGGAACCACTTTTGCACTTGTATTAATGTGGAAAAAACACTTTTCGCACTTGTGTTAGTGTTGAAAAACCACTTTTCGCACTTGTGTTGGTGCAGCAAACCACTTTTGCACTTGTATTATTGTGGAAAAACCACTTTTCGCACTTCTGTTAGTGTTGAAAAACCACTTTTCGCACTTGTGTTAGTGTTGAAAAACCACTTTTCGCACTTGTGTTAGTGTTGAAAAACCACTTTTCGCACTTGTGTTGGTGCAGGGAACCACTTTTGCACTTGTATTAGTGTGGAAAAAACACTTTTCGCACTTGTATTAGTGTTGAAAAACCACTTTTCGCACTTGTGTTAGTGTTGAAAAACCACTTTTCGCACTTGTGTTGGTGCAGGAAACCACTTTTGCACTTGTATTAGTGTGGAAAAAGCACTTTTTGCACTTGTGATAGTGTTGAAAAACCACTTTTCGCACTTGTGTTAGTGTTGAAAAACCACTTTTCGCACTTGTGTTGGTGCATGAAACCACTTTTGCACTTGTATTAGTGTGGAAAAACCACTTTTCGCACTTGTGTTAGTGTTGAAAAACCACTTTTCGCACTTGTGTTAGTGTTGAAAAACCACTTTTCGCACTTGTGTTAGTGTTGAAAACCACTTTTCGCACTTGTGTTGGTGCAGGAAACCACTTTTGCACTTGTATTAGTATGGAAAACCACTTTTCGCACTTGTGTTAGTGTTGAAAAACCACTTTTCGCACTTGTGTTAGTGTTGAAAAACCACTTTTCACACTTGTGTTAGTGTTGAAAAACCACTTTTCGCACTTGTGTTGGTGCAGGAAACCACTTTTGCACTTGTATTAGTGTGGAAAAAAACACTTTTTGCACTTGTGATAGTGTTGAAAAACCACTTTTCGCACTTGTGTTAGTGTTGAAAAACCACTTTTCGCACTTGTGTTAGTGTTGAAAAACCACTTTTCGCACTTGTGTTGGTGTTGAAAAACCACTTTTCGCACTTGTGTTGGTGCAGGAAACCACTTTTGCACTTGTATTAGTCTGGAAAAAGCACTTTTTGCACATGTGATAGTGTTGAAAAACCACTTTTCGCACTTGTGTTAGTGTTGAAAAACCACTTTTCGCACTTGTGTTGGTGCATGAAACCACTTTTGCACTTGTATTAGTGTGGAAAACCACTTTTCGCACTTGTGTTTGTGTTGTAAAACCACTTTTCGCACTTGTGTTGGTGCAGGAAACCACTTTTGCACTTGTATTAGTCTGGAAAAAGCACTTTTTGCACTTGTGATAGTGTTGAAAAACCACTTTTCGCACTTGTGTTAGTGTCGAAAAACCACTTTTCGCACTTGTGTTAGTGTTGAAAACCACTTTTCGCACTTGTGTTGGTGCAGGAAACCACTTTTGCACTTGTATTAGGATGGAAAAACCACTTTTCGCACTTGTGTTTGTGTTGAAAAACCACTTTTCGCACTTGTGTTGGTGCAGGAAACCACTTTTGCACTTGTATTAGTGTGGAAAAACCACTTTTCGCACTTGTGTTAGTGTTGAAAAACCACTTTTCGCACTTGTGTTGGTGCAGGAAACCACTTTTGCACTTGTATTAGTGTGGAAAAACCACTTTTCGCACTTGTGTTAGTGTTGAAAAACCACTTTTCGCACTTGTGTTCGTGTTGAAAAACCACTTTTTGCACTTGTGTTGGTGTTGAAAAACCACTTTTCGCACTTGTGTTGGTGCAGGAACCACTTTTGCACTTGTTTTAGTGTGGAAAAAACACTTTTCGCACTTGTGTTAGTGTTGAAAAACCACTTTTCGCACTTGTGTTAGTGTTGAAAAACCACTTTTCGCACTTGTGTTGGTGCAGCAAACCACTTTTGCACTTGTATTATTGTGGAAAAACCACTTTTCGCACTTCTGTTAGTGTTGAAAAACCACTTTTCGCACTTGTGTTAGTGTTGAAAAACCACTTTTCGCACTTGTGTTAGTGTTGAAAAACCACTTTTCACACTTGTGTTGGTGCAGGGAACCACTTTTGCACTTGTATTAGTGTGGAAAAAACACTTTTCGCACTTGTATTAGTGTTGAAAAACCACTTTTCGCACTTGTGTTAGTGTTGAAAAACCACTTTTCGCACTTGTGTTGGTGCAGGAAACCACTTTTGCACTTGTATTAGTGTGGAAAAAGCACTTTTTGCACTTGTGATAGTGTTGAAAAACCACTTTTCGCACTTGTGTTAGTGTTGAAAAACCACTTTTCGCACTTGTGTTAGTGTTGAAAAACCACTTTTCGCACTTGTGTTAGTGTTGAAAACCACTTTTCGCACTTGTGTTGGTGCAGGAAACCACTTTTGCACTTGTATTAGTATGGAAAAACCACTTTTCGCACTTGTGTTAGTGTTGAAAAACCACTTTTCGCACTTGTGTTAGTGTTGAAAAACCACTTTTCACACTTGTGTTAGTGTTGAAAAACCACTTTTCGCACTTGTGTTGGTGCAGGAAACCACTTTTGCACTTGTATTAGTGTGGAAAAAAACACTTTTTGCACTTGTGATAGTGTTGAAAAACCACTTTTCGCACTTGTGTTAGTGTTGAAAAACCACTTTTCGCACTTGTGTTAGTGTTGAAAAACCACTTTTCGCACTTGTGTTGGTGTTGAAAAACCACTTTTCGCACTTGTGTTGGTGCAGGAAACCACTTTTGTACTTGTATTAGTCTGGAAAAAGCACTTTTTGCACATGTGATAGTGTTGAAAACCCACTTTTCGCACTTGTGTTAGTGTTGAAAAACCACTTTTCGCACTTGTGTTGGTGCATGAAACCACTTTTGCACTTGTATTAGTGTGGAAAACCACTTTTCGCACTTGTGTTTGTGTTGTAAAACCACTTTTCGCACTTGTGTTGGTGCAGGAAACCACTTTTGCACTTGTATTAGTCTGGAAAAAGCACTTTTTGCACTTGTGATAGTGTTGAAAAACCACTTTTCGCACTTGTGTTAGTGTCGAAAAACCACTTTTCGCACTTGTGTTAGTGTTGAAAACCACTTTTCGCACTTGTGTTGGTGCAGGAAACCACTTTTGCACTTGTATTAGGATGGAAAAACCACTTTTCGCACTTGTGTTTGTGTTGAAAAACCACTTTTCGCACTTGTGTTGGTGCAGGAAACCACTTTTGCACTTGTATTAGTGTGGAAAAACCACTTTTCGCACTTGTGTTAGTGTTGAAAAACCACTTTTCGCACTTGTGTTGGTGCAGGAAACCACTTTTGCACTTGTATTAGTGTGGAAAAACCACTTTTCGCACTTGTGTTAGTGTTGAAAAACCACTTTTCGCACTTGTGTTAGTGTTGAAAAACCACTTTTCGCACTTGTGTTGGTGCAGGAACCACTTTTGCACTTGTATTAATGTGGAAAAAACACTTTTCGCACTTGTGTTAGTGTTGAAAAACCACTTTTCGCACTTGTGTTGGTGCAGCAAACCACTTTTGCACTTGTATTATTGTGGAAAAACCACTTTTCGCACTTCTGTTAGTGTTGAAAAACCACTTTTCGCACTTGTGTTAGTGTTGAAAAACCACTTTTCGCACTTGTGTTAGTGTTGAAAAACCACTTTTCGCACTTGTGTTGGTGCAGGGAACCACTTTTGCACTTGTATTAGTGTGGAAAAAACACTTTTCGCACTTGTATTAGTGTTGAAAAACCACTTTTCGCACTTGTGTTAGTGTTGAAAAACCACTTTTCGCACTTGTGTTGGTGCAGGAAACCACTTTTGCACTTGTATTAGTGTGGAAAAAGCACTTTTTGCACTTGTGATAGTGTTGAAAAACCACTTTTCGCACTTGTGTTAGTGTTGAAAAACCACTTTTCGCACTTGTGTTGGTGCATGAAACCACTTTTGCACTTGTATTAGTGTGGAAAAACCACTTTTCGCACTTGTGTTAGTGTTGAAAAACCACTTTTCGCACTTGTGTTAGTGTTGAAAAACCACTTTTCGCACTTGTGTTAGTGTTGAAAACCACTTTTCGCACTTGTGTTGGTGCAGGAAACCACTTTTGCACTTGTATTAGTATGGAAAACCACTTTTCGCACTTGTGTTAGTGTTGAAAAACCACTTTTCGCACTTGTGTTAGTGTTGAAAAACCACTTTTCACACTTGTGTTAGTGTTGAAAAACCACTTTTCGCACTTGTGTTGGTGCAGGAAACCACTTTTGCACTTGTATTAGTGTGGAAAAAAACACTTTTTGCACTTGTGATAGTGTTGAAAAACCACTTTTCGCACTTGTGTTAGTGTTGAAAAACCACTTTTCGCACTTGTGTTAGTGTTGAAAAACCACTTTTCGCACTTGTGTTGGTGTTGAAAAACCACTTTTCGCACTTGTGTTGGTGCAGGAAACCACTTTTGCACTTGTATTAGTCTGGAAAAAGCACTTTTTGCACATGTGATAGTGTTGAAAAACCACTTTTCGCACTTGTGTTAGTGTTGAAAAACCACTTTTCGCACTTGTGTTGGTGCATGAAACCACTTTTGCACTTGTATTAGTGTGGAAAACCACTTTTCGCACTTGTGTTTGTGTTGTAAAACCACTTTTCGCACTTGTGTTGGTGCAGGAAACCACTTTTGCACTTGTATTAGTCTGGAAAAAGCACTTTTTGCACTTGTGATAGTGTTGAAAAACCACTTTTCGCACTTGTGTTAGTGTCGAAAAACCACTTTTCGCACTTGTGTTAGTGTTGAAAACCACTTTTCGCACTTGTGTTGGTGCAGGAAACCACTTTTGCACTTGTATTAGGATGGAAAAACCACTTTTCGCACTTGTGTTTGTGTTGAAAAACCACTTTTCGCACTTGTGTTGGTGCAGGAAACCACTTTTGCACTTGTATTAGTGTGCAAAAACCACTTTTCGCACTTGTGTTAGTGTTGAAAAACCACTTTTCGCACTTGTGTTGGTGCAGGAAACCACTTTTGCACTTGTATTAGTGTGGAAAAACCACTTTTCGCACTTGTGTTAGTGTTGAAAAACCACTTTTCGCACTTGTGTTCGTGTTGAAAAACCACTTTTTGCACTTGTGTTGGTGTTGAAAAACCACTTTTCGCACTTGTGTTGGTGCAGGAACCACTTTTGCACTTGTATTAGTGTGGAAAAAACACTTTTCGCACTTGTGTTAGTGTTGAAAAACCACTTTTCGCACTTGTGTTAGTGTTGAAAAACCACTTTTCGCACTTGTGTTGGTGCAGCAAACCACTTTTGCACTTGTATTATTGTGGAAAAACCACTTTTCGCACTTCTGTTAGTGTTGAAAAACCACTTTTCGCACTTGTGTTAGTGTTGAAAAACCACTTTTCGCACTTGTGTTAGTGTTGAAAAACCACTTTTCACACTTGTGTTGGTGCAGGGAACCACTTTTGCACTTGTATTAGTGTGGAAAAAACACTTTTCGCACTTGTATTAGTGTTGAAAAACCACTTTTCGCACTTGTGTTAGTGTTGAAAAACCACTTTTCGCACTTGTGTTGGTGCAGGAAACCACTTTTGCACTTGTATTAGTGTGGAAAAAGCACTTTTTGCACTTGTGATAGTGTTGAAAAACCACTTTTCGCACTTGTGTTAGTGTTGAAAAACCACTTTTCGCACTTGTGTTAGTGTTGAAAAACCACTTTTCGCACTTGTGTTAGTGTTGAAAACCACTTTTCGCACTTGTGTTGGTGCAGGAAACCACTTTTGCACTTGTATTAGTATGGAAAAACCACTTTTCGCACTTGTGTTAGTGTTGAAAAACCACTTTTCGCACTTGTGTTAGTGTTGAAAAACCACTTTTCACACTTGTGTTAGTGTTGAAAAACCACTTTTCGCACTTGTGTTGGTGCAGGAAACCACTTTTGCACTTGTATTAGTGTGGAAAAAAACACTTTTTGCACTTGTGATAGTGTTGAAAAACCACTTTTCGCACTTGTGTTAGTGTTGAAAAACCACTTTTCGCACTTGTGTTAGTGTTGAAAAACCACTTTTCGCACTTGTGTTGGTGTTGAAAAACCACTTTTCGCACTTGTGTTGGTGCAGGAAACCACTTTTGTACTTGTATTAGTCTGGAAAAAGCACTTTTTGCACATGTGATAGTGTTGAAAACCCACTTTTCGCACTTGTGTTAGTGTTGAAAAACCACTTTTCGCACTTGTGTTGGTGCATGAAACCACTTTTGCACTTGTATTAGTGTGGAAAACCACTTTTCGCACTTGTGTTTGTGTTGTAAAACCACTTTTCGCACTTGTGTTGGTGCAGGAAACCACTTTTGCACTTGTATTAGTCTGGAAAAAGCACTTTTTGCACTTGTGATAGTGTTGAAAAACCACTTTTCGCACTTGTGTTAGTGTCGAAAAACCACTTTTCGCACTTGTGTTAGTGTTGAAAACCACTTTTCGCACTTGTGTTGGTGCAGGAAACCACTTTTGCACTTGTATTAGGATGGAAAAACCACTTTTCGCACTTGTGTTTGTGTTGAAAAACCACTTTTCGCACTTGTGTTGGTGCAGGAAACCACTTTTGCACTTGTATTAGTGTGGAAAAACCACTTTTCGCACTTGTGTTAGTGTTGAAAAACCACTTTTCGCACTTGTGTTGGTGCAGGAAACCACTTTTGCACTTGTATTAGTGTGGAAAAACCACTTTTCGCACTTGTGTTAGTGTTGAAAAACCACTTTTCGCACTTGTGTTCGTGTTGAAAAACCACTTTTTGCACTTGTGTTGGTGTTGAAAAACCACTTTTCGCACTTGTGTTGGTGCAGGAACCACTTTTGCACTTGTATTAGTGTGGAAAAAACACTTTTCGCACTTGTGTTAGTGTTGAAAAACCACTTTTCGCACTTGTGTTAGTGTTGAAAAACCACTTTTCGCACTTGTGTTGGTGCAGCAAACCACTTTTGCACTTGTATTATTGTGGAAAAACCACTTTTCGCACTTCTGTTAGTGTTGAAAAACCACTTTTCGCACTTGTGTTAGTGTTGAAAAACCACTTTTTGCACTTGTGTTAGTGTTGAAAAACCACTTTTCGCACTTGTGTTGGTGCAGGGAACCACTTTTGCACTTGTATTAGTGTGGAAAAAACACTTTTCGCACTTGTATTAGTGTTGAAAAACCACTTTTCGCACTTGTGTTAGTGTTGAAAAACCACTTTTCGCACTTGTGTTGGTGCAGGAAACCACTTTTGCACTTGTATTAGTGTGGAAAAAGCACTTTTTGCACTTGTGATAGTGTTGAAAAACCACTTTTCGCACTTGTGTTAGTGTTGAAAAACCACTTTTCGCACTTGTGTTGGTGCATGAAACCACTTTTGCACTTGTATTAGTGTGGAAAAACCACTTTTCGCACTTGTGTTAGTGTTGAAAAACCACTTTTCGCACTTGTGTTCGTGTTGAAAAACCACTTTTTGCACTTGTGTTGGTGTTGAAAAACCACTTTTCGCACTTGTGTTGGTGCAGGAACCACTTTTGCACTTGTATTAGTGTGGAAAAAACACTTTTCGCACTTGTGTTAGTGTTGAAAAACCACTTTTCGCACTTGTGTTAGTGTTGTAAAACCACTTTTCGCACTTGTGTTGGTGCAGCAAACCACTTTTGCACTTGTATTATTGTGGAAAAACCACTTTTCGCACTTCTGTTAGTGTTGAAAAACCACTTTTCGCACTTGTGTTAGTGTTGAAAAACCACTTTTCGCACTTGTGTTAGTGTTGAAAAACCACTTTTCACACTTGTGTTGGTGCAGGGAACCACTTTTGCACTTGTATTAGTGTGGAAAAAACACTTTTCGCACTTGTATTAGTGTTGAAAAACCACTTTTCGCACTTGTGTTAGTGTTGAAAAACCACTTTTCGCACTTGTGTTGGTGCAGGAAACCACTTTTGCACTTGTATTAGTGTGGAAAAAGCACTTTTTGCACTTGTGATAGTGTTGAAAAACCACTTTTCGCACTTGTGTTAGTGTTGAAAAACCACTTTTCGCACTTGTGTTAGTGTTGAAAAACCACTTTTCGCACTTGTGTTAGTGTTGAAAACCACTTTTCGCACTTGTGTTGGTGCAGGAAACCACTTTTGCACTTGTATTAGTATGGAAAAACCACTTTTCGCACTTGTGTTAGTGTTGAAAAACCACTTTTCGCACTTGTGTTAGTGTTGAAAAACCACTTTTCACACTTGTGTTAGTGTTGAAAATCCACTTTTCGCACTTGTGTTGGTGCAGGAAACCACTTTTGCACTTGTATTAGTGTGGAAAAAAACACTTTTTGCACTTGTGATAGTGTTGAAAAACCACTTTTCGCACTTGTGTTAGTGTTGAAAAACCACTTTTCGCACTTGTGTTAGTGTTGAAAAACCACTTTTCGCACTTGTGTTGGTGTTGAAAAACCACTTTTCGCACTTGTGTTGGTGCAGGAAACCACTTTTGTACTTGTATTAGTCTGGAAAAAGCACTTTTTGCACATGTGATAGTGTTGAAAAACCACTTTTCGCACTTGTGTTAGTGTTGAAAAACCACTTTTCGCACTTGTGTTGGTGCATGAAACCACTTTTGCACTTGTATTAGTGTGGAAAACCACTTTTCGCACTTGTGTTTGTGTTGTAAAACCACTTTTCGCACTTGTGTTGGTGCAGGAAACCACTTTTGCACTTGTATTAGTCTGGAAAAAGCACTTTTTGCACTTGTGATAGTGTCGAAAAACCACTTTTCGCACTTGTGTTAGTGTTGAAAACCACTTTTCGCACTTGTGTTGGTGCAGGAAACCACTTTTGCACTTGTATTAGGATGGAAAAACCACTTTTCGCACTTGTGTTTGTGTTGAAAAACCACTTTTCGCACTTGTGTTGGTGCAGGAAACCACTTTTGCACTTGTATTAGTGTGGAAAAACCACTTTTCGCACTTGTGTTAGTGTTGAAAAACCACTTTTCGCACTTGTGTTGGTGCAGGAAACCACTTTTGCACTTGTATTAGTGTGGAAAAACCACTTTTCGCACTTGTGTTAGTGTTGAAAAACCACTTTTCGCACTTGTGTTCGTGTTGAAAAACCACTTTTTGCACTTGTGTTGGTGTTGAAAAACCACTTTTCGCACTTGTGTTGGTGCAGGAACCACTTTTGCACTTGTATTAGTGTGGAAAAAACACTTTTCGCACTTGTGTTAGTGTTGAAAAACCACTTTTCGCACTTGTGTTAGTGTTGAAAAACCACTTTTCGCACTTGTGTTGGTGCAGCAAACCACTTTTGCACTTGTATTATTGTGGAAAAACCACTTTTCGCACTTCTGTTAGTGTTGAAAAACCACTTTCCGCACTTGTGTTAGTGTTGAAAAACCACTTTTTGCACTTGTGTTAGTGTTGAAAAACCACTTTTCGCACTTGTGTTGGTGCAGGGAACCACTTTTGCACTTGTATTAGTGTGGAAAAAACACTTTTCGCACTTGTATTAGTGTTGAAAAACCACTTTTCGCACTTGTGTTAGTGTTGAAAAACCACTTTTCGCACTTGTGTTGGTGCAGGAAACCACTTTTGCACTTGTATTAGTGTGGAAAAAGCACTTTTCGCACTTGTGATAGTGTTGAAAAACCACTTTTCGCACTTGTGTTAGTGTTGAAAAACCACTTTTCGCACTTGTGTTGGTGCATGAAACCACTTTTGCACTTGTATTAGTGTGGAAAAACCACTTTTCGCACTTGTGTTAGTGTTGAAAAACCACTTTTCGCACTTGTGTTAGTGTTGAAAAACCACTTTTCGCACTTGTGTTAGTGTTGAAAACCACTTTTCGCACTTGTGTTGGTGCAGGAAACCACTTTTGCACTTGTATTAGTATGGAAAAACCACTTTTCGCACTTGTGTTAGTGTTGAAAAACCACTTTTCGCACTTGTGTTAGTGTTGAAAAACCACTTTTCACACTTGTGTTAGTGTTGAAAAACCACTTTTCGCACTTGTGTTGGTGCAGGAAACCACTTTTGCACTTGTATTAGTGTGGAAAAAGCACTTTTTGCACTTGTGATAGTGTTGAAAAACCACTTTTCGCACTTGTGTTAGTGTTGAAAAACCACTTTTCACACTTGTGTTAGTGTTGAAAAACCACTTTTCGCACTTGTGTTGGTGCAGGAAACCACTTTTGCACTTGTATTAGTGTGGAAAAAGCACTTTTTGCACTTGTGATAGTGTTGAAAAACCACTTTTCGCACTTGTGTTAGTGTTGAAAAACCACTTTTCGCACTTGTGTTAGTGTTGAAAAACCACTTTTCGCACTTGTGTTAGTGTTGAAAACCACTTTTCGCACTTGTGTTGGTGCAGGAAACCACTTTTGCACTTGTATTAGTATGGAAAAACCACTTTTCGCACTTGTGTTAGTGTTGAAAAACCACTTTTCGCACTTGTGTTAGTGTTGAAAAACCACTTTTCACACTTGTGTTAGTGTTGAAAAACCACTTTTCGCACTTGTGTTGGTGCAGGAAACCACTTTTGCACTTGTATTAGTGTGGAAAAAAACACTTTTTGCACTTGTGATAGTGTTGAAAAACCACTTTTCGCACTTGTGTTAGTGTTGAAAAACCACTTTTCGCACTTGTGTTAGTGTTGAAAAACCACTTTTCGCACTTGTGTTGGTGTTGAAAAACCACTTTTCGCACTTGTGTTGGTGCAGGAAACCACTTTTGTACTTGTATTAGTCTGGAAAAAGCACTTTTTGCACATGTGATAGTGTTGAAAACCCACTTTTCGCACTTGTGTTAGTGTTGAAAAACCACTTTTCGCACTTGTGTTGGTGCATGAAACCACTTTTGCACTTGTATTAGTGTGGAAAACCACTTTTCGCACTTGTGTTTGTGTTGTAAAACCACTTTTCGCACTTGTGTTGGTGCAGGAAACCACTTTTGCACTTGTATTAGTCTGGAAAAAGCACTTTTTGCACTTGTGATAGTGTTGAAAAACCACTTTTCGCACTTGTGTTAGTGTCGAAAAACCACTTTTCGCACTTGTGTTAGTGTTGAAAACCACTTTTCGCACTTGTGTTGGTGCAGGAAACCACTTTTGCACTTGTATTAGGATGGAAAAACCACTTTTCGCACTTGTGTTTGTGTTGAAAAACCACTTTTCGCACTTGTGTTGGTGCAGGAAACCACTTTTGCACTTGTATTAGTGTGGAAAAACCACTTTTCGCACTTGTGTTAGTGTTGAAAAACCACTTTTCGCACTTGTGTTGGTGCAGGAAACCACTTTTGCACTTGTATTAGTGTGGAAAAACCACTTTTCGCACTTGTGTTAGTGTTGAAAAACCACTTTTCGCACTTGTGTTCGTGTTGAAAAACCACTTTTTGCACTTGTGTTGGTGTTGAAAAACCACTTTTCGCACTTGTGTTGGTGCAGGAACCACTTTTGCACTTGTATTAGTGTGGAAAAAACACTTTTCGCACTTGTGTTAGTGTTGAAAAACCACTTTTCGCACTTGTGTTAGTGTTGAAAAACCACTTTTCGCACTTGTGTTGGTGCAGCAAACCACTTTTGCACTTGTATTATTGTGGAAAAACCACTTTTCGCACTTCTGTTAGTGTTGAAAAACCACTTTTCGCACTTGTGTTAGTGTTGAAAAACCACTTTTTGCACTTGTGTTAGTGTTGAAAAACCACTTTTCGCACTTGTGTTGGTGCAGGGAACCACTTTTGCACTTGTATTAGTGTGGAAAAAACACTTTTCGCACTTGTATTAGTGTTGAAAAACCACTTTTCGCACTTGTGTTAGTGTTGAAAAACCACTTTTCGCACTTGTGTTGGTGCAGGAAACCACTTTTGCACTTGTATTAGTGTGGAAAAAGCACTTTTTGCACTTGTGATAGTGTTGAAAAACCACTTTTCGCACTTGTGTTAGTGTTGAAAAACCACTTTTCGCACTTGTGTTGGTGCATGAAACCACTTTTGCACTTGTATTAGTGTGGAAAAACCACTTTTCGCACTTGTGTTAGTGTTGAAAAACCACTTTTCGCACTTGTGTTCGTGTTGAAAAACCACTTTTTGCACTTGTGTTGGTGTTGAAAAACCACTTTTCGCACTTGTGTTGGTGCAGGAACCACTTTTGCACTTGTATTAGTGTGGAAAAAACACTTTTCGCACTTGTGTTAGTGTTGAAAAACCACTTTTCGCACTTGTGTTAGTGTTGTAAAACCACTTTTCGCACTTGTGTTGGTGCAGCAAACCACTTTTGCACTTGTATTATTGTGGAAAAACCACTTTTCGCACTTCTGTTAGTGTTGAAAAACCACTTTTCGCACTTGTGTTAGTGTTGAAAAACCACTTTTCGCACTTGTGTTAGTGTTGAAAAACCACTTTTCACACTTGTGTTGGTGCAGGGAACCACTTTTGCACTTGTATTAGTGTGGAAAAAACACTTTTCGCACTTGTATTAGTGTTGAAAAACCACTTTTCGCACTTGTGTTAGTGTTGAAAAACCACTTTTCGCACTTGTGTTGGTGCAGGAAACCACTTTTGCACTTGTATTAGTGTGGAAAAAGCACTTTTTGCACTTGTGATAGTGTTGAAAAACCACTTTTCGCACTTGTGTTAGTGTTGAAAAACCACTTTTCGCACTTGTGTTAGTGTTGAAAAACCACTTTTCGCACTTGTGTTAGTGTTGAAAACCACTTTTCGCACTTGTGTTGGTGCAGGAAACCACTTTTGCACTTGTATTAGTATGGAAAAACCACTTTTCGCACTTGTGTTAGTGTTGAAAAACCACTTTTCGCACTTGTGTTAGTGTTGAAAAACCACTTTTCACACTTGTGTTAGTGTTGAAAATCCACTTTTCGCACTTGTGTTGGTGCAGGAAACCACTTTTGCACTTGTATTAGTGTGGAAAAAAACACTTTTTGCACTTGTGATAGTGTTGAAAAACCACTTTTCGCACTTGTGTTAGTGTTGAAAAACCACTTTTCGCACTTGTGTTAGTGTTGAAAAACCACTTTTCGCACTTGTGTTGGTGTTGAAAAACCACTTTTCGCACTTGTGTTGGTGCAGGAAACCACTTTTGTACTTGTATTAGTCTGGAAAAAGCACTTTTTGCACATGTGATAGTGTTGAAAAACCACTTTTCGCACTTGTGTTAGTGTTGAAAAACCACTTTTCGCACTTGTGTTGGTGCATGAAACCACTTTTGCACTTGTATTAGTGTGGAAAACCACTTTTCGCACTTGTGTTTGTGTTGTAAAACCACTTTTCGCACTTGTGTTGGTGCAGGAAACCACTTTTGCACTTGTATTAGTCTGGAAAAAGCACTTTTTGCACTTGTGATAGTGTCGAAAAACCACTTTTCGCACTTGTGTTAGTGTTGAAAACCACTTTTCGCACTTGTGTTGGTGCAGGAAACCACTTTTGCACTTGTATTAGGATGGAAAAACCACTTTTCGCACTTGTGTTTGTGTTGAAAAACCACTTTTCGCACTTGTGTTGGTGCAGGAAACCACTTTTGCACTTGTATTAGTGTGGAAAAACCACTTTTCGCACTTGTGTTAGTGTTGAAAAACCACTTTTCGCACTTGTGTTGGTGCAGGAAACCACTTTTGCACTTGTATTAGTGTGGAAAAACCACTTTTCGCACTTGTGTTAGTGTTGAAAAACCACTTTTCGCACTTGTGTTCGTGTTGAAAAACCACTTTTTGCACTTGTGTTGGTGTTGAAAAACCACTTTTCGCACTTGTGTTGGTGCAGGAACCACTTTTGCACTTGTATTAGTGTGGAAAAAACACTTTTCGCACTTGTGTTAGTGTTGAAAAACCACTTTTCGCACTTGTGTTAGTGTTGAAAAACCACTTTTCGCACTTGTGTTGGTGCAGCAAACCACTTTTGCACTTGTATTATTGTGGAAAAACCACTTTTCGCACTTCTGTTAGTGTTGAAAAACCACTTTCCGCACTTG
The DNA here is from genome assembly GCF_964187855.1 of Myxine glutinosa. NCBI lineage: Eukaryota > Metazoa > Chordata > Myxini > Myxiniformes > Myxinidae > Myxine > Myxine glutinosa. The sequence goes on from NC_136266.1 coordinate 10,289,434, forward strand.
TGTTAGTGTTGAAAAACCACTTTTTGCACTTGTGTTAGTGTTGAAAAACCACTTTTCGCACTTGTGTTGGTGCAGGGAACCACTTTTGCACTTGTATTAGTGTGGAAAAAACACTTTTCGCACTTGTATTAGTGTTGAAAAACCACTTTTCGCACTTGTGTTAGTGTTGAAAAACCACTTTTCGCACTTGTGTTGGTGCAGGAAACCACTTTTGCACTTGTATTAGTGTGGAAAAAGCACTTTTCGCACTTGTGATAGTGTTGAAAAACCACTTTTCGCACTTGTGTTAGTGTTGAAAAACCACTTTTCGCACTTGTGTTGGTGCATGAAACCACTTTTGCACTTGTATTAGTGTGGAAAAACCACTTTTCGCACTTGTGTTAGTGTTGAAAAACCACTTTTCGCACTTGTGTTAGTGTTGAAAAACCACTTTTCGCACTTGTGTTAGTGTTGAAAACCACTTTTCGCACTTGTGTTGGTGCAGGAAACCACTTTTGCACTTGTATTAGTATGGAAAAACCACTTTTCGCACTTGTGTTAGTGTTGAAAAACCACTTTTCGCACTTGTGTTAGTGTTGAAAAACCACTTTTCACACTTGTGTTAGTGTTGAAAAACCACTTTTCGCACTTGTGTTGGTGCAGGAAACCACTTTTGCACTTGTATTAGTGTGGAAAAAACACTTTTTGCACTTGTGATAGTGTTGAAAAACCACTTTTCGCACTTGTGTTAGTGTTGAAAAACCACTTTTCGCACTTGTGTTAGTGTTGAAAAACCACTTTTCGCACTTGTGTTGGTGCAGGAAACCACTTTTGCACTTGTATTAGTGTGGAAAAACCACTTTTCGCACTTGTGTTAGGGTTGAAAAACCACTTTTCGCACTTGTGTTGGTGCAGGAAACCACTTTTGCACTTGTATTAGTGTGGAAAAACCACTTTTCGCACTTGTGTTAGTGTTGAAAAACCACTTTTTGCACTTGTGTTGGTGTTGAAAAACCACTTTTCGCACTTGTGTTGGTGCAGGAACCACTTTTGCACTTGTATTAGTGTGGAAAAAACACTTTTCGCACTTGTGTTAGTGTTGAAAAACCACTTTTCGCACTTGTGTTAGTGTTGAAAAACCACTTTTCGCACTTGTGTTGGTGCAGCAAACCACTTTTGCACTTGTATTAGTGTGGAAAAACCACTTTTCGCACTTGTGTTAGTGTTGAAAAACCACTTTTCGCACTTGTGTTAGTGTTGAAAAACCACTTTTCGCACTTGTGTTAGTGTTGAAAAACCACTTTTCGCACTTGTGTTGGTGCAGGAAACCACTTTTCCACTTGTATTAGTGTGGAAAAACCACATTTCGCACTTGTGTTAGTGTTGAAAAACCACTTTTCGCACTTGTGTTTGTGTTGAAAAACCACTTTTCGCACTTGTGTTGGTGCAGGAAACCACTTTTGCACTTGTATTAGTGTGGAAAAAACACTTTTTGCACTTGTGATGGTGTTGAAAAACCACTTTTCGCACTTGTGTTAGTGTTGAAAAACCACTTTTCACACTTGTGTTAGTGTTGAAAAACCACTTTTCGCACTTGTGTTGGTGCAGGAAACCACTTTTGCACTTGTATTAGTGTGGAAAAACCACTTTTCGCACTTGTGTTAGTGTTGAAAAACTACTTTTCGCACTTGTGTTAGTGTTGTAAAACCACTTTTCGCACTTGTGTTAGTGTTGAAAAACCACTTTTCGCACTTGTGTTGGTGCAGGAAACCACTTTTCCACTTGTATTAGTGTGGAAAAACCACTTTTCGCACTTGTGTTAGTGTTGAAAAACCACTTTTCGCACTTGTGTTTGTGTTGAAAAACCACTTTTCGCACTTGTGTTGGTGCAGGAAACCACTATTGCACTTGTATTAGTGTGGAAAAAACACTTTTCGCACTTGTGTTAGTGTTGAAAAACCACTTTTCGCACTTGTGTTAGTGTTGAGAAACCACTTTTCGCACTTGTGTTGGTGCAGGAAACCACTTTTGCACTTGTATTAGTGTGGAAAAAACACTTTTCGCACTTGTGTTAGTGTTGAAAAACGACTTTTCGCACTTGTGTTAGTGTTGAAAAACCACTTTTCGCACTTGTGTTGGTGCAGGAAACCACTTTTGCACTTGTATTAGTGTGGAAAAAACACTTTTTGCACTTGTGTTAGTGTTGAAAAACTTGTGTTAGTAAATAAATACCTGTTCCTCCTTATAGTAGGGAGCCAGAGTGAGCTATCGTGCAAAATAATGGTTGGAGGTGGGGATGGATGCTATACTTTCTTTGAATGGATTTTCTGGTAGATATATTCATTCCGCATAGATTCTAGGTTGTGTGCTCTGCGAAAACTCTTGCGAACTGAAATTATGGCCATAACTTTGAATTTTTGCATGCAACAATTTTGGTCAAAAAATTAGGGGTAGGGGAAATACATTTGGGATTTAGATAGGGTCAGCTTTGACGAAAACACACATGTTAGGCATCAGTAGAAAGGTATTGGCCCAGGCTACAATTTGGCAGTAAAATTATTTTGATTACATCACCGATGACGTCATCAGAGGTCAAAAGGTCACCGATTTGGAAGGGAAGTGAAAATTAAGGTATCTCGTCAATAGATTACCCCATTTCAGACATACCAATAAAGTTAGAATAACAAATATACTCTTTATATAAGAAGACATATAGGCAAAGTTTTTAATATCATTAAAGTTTACAAAAGATGTGTATTTGTTATGTAAACCCATTTCAACAGAACGGTCATTTTTGGAAAAATCACCAAAATTGGGAAATTCTTGAGAAATACAGATAGCATTCATTATTTTCACTTTATGGTGTAGCAGCATAGATTCTATCTTGATCTAGCTTCATAATGCATTCAATAACAATTTTATATCAGATATTAACACTTTGGGTAGTAAAATTATTTTGATTACATCATCGAAGACGTCACCAGAGCTCAAAAGGTCATTGATCTAAAAGGGAAGTGAAAATCTGTTTTTATGTTATTCATATATCGAATAATGTGTCATTCATTTTTATTTCAGGCTTGTTGCTACACCCATCTTGGAACATCTATAGGGGACTCATCGATTCAAGTTGGTCAGAAAATAAAGACTCCTAATGGGACAAATGTGAAAATCTAGGTACCTCTTCAATAAGATGTCTTATATCACATAAACCATGAGAACTAAAATAACAAACATATTACTGAAGAAAGTGAACTCACGAACAAAGTTTTTGATAGCGAGATATTCATCAAAAGTAATATAGTCATTATGTTGACCCCTTGTGTTGTTCGAGCCAAATTTGTGGAAATTGCTAGAAAAAGATGTATCCTGCATAATTTTACATTATAATGTTTTTTGTTATTTTACTCATCGGTACTCATGATGTGTTATTCATGTTACAGGTTTGTTGCCACAACAATTATGGAACCTCTGGGGGACTCATCGATTCAAGTTGGTCAGAAAAGGAAGACTCCTCATGAGACAGATTACGACTCCTGTCTAATCTGCCAGAAGAAGATATCATCTACCCTTCAGAAAATCACAAGTAGAGGTTATGCATCATTATTGCAAGCTGTAACGCAATGGGGTGATAGTGTCGCATGCCGTCTCATAGACGATGCCAAAATAAGGACTCATTCTTGCACAGAAATCCCAAGGTTCACGCTGACTGCCGCAGTGCATATGTCAACAAGAAAACCGTAGAACAGAAAAGGGTGAAGTTGCAAGCAGAGATCGATTCAAGTGAAGCACCTGTTGGCTTATCAACTCGCTCAAAGATTGTTTCGAAATTCGATTTAAAAACGACATGTTTTGTTTGTGGTAAAGAGAGAGAGACAGAAAAGGTGATAGAAAACTTCGTCTTGTTGCCACTGAGGATTGACAGCAATCGATATGGAACAAAGCGAAAGAACTACATGACGAAACAATGTTGCATTTATTGCAGGGAAGTGGTGATGATATGATTGCTAGTGATTTCAGGTATCATAAACTGTGCATAGAGAACTTCTTAACGAAACGTGTTATAGCAAAAAATACTGATAAGGGGTTAACGTCATACGAAGAAGGATTTCTATGGGTAATTTCTAAGATTGAACCGAAATTGTTCAACGATGGTTGTGTTTATTCAGTTTCTTGTTTGCGTGATATGCTAAGAAGTTGGTTACTTGATAATAATGTTGAAAATGCAATGTCAGTTGGTAGTGATATGCGGCTCTTGTCTAGGCAGTTTCAAAACCATTATGGCGACAGGGTAATTATTGTTCCACAGGTTGGAGCTTCCAATCTTTTATGCTCCTCTGAGCTAAATTTGGCAAAAGTACTTGCAGAAGTTAAAACGGTAAAGAGTCAGTTAAAAGATTTTGATTACATTGAGCTTGGCACTGAAAATGAAAAAGTTACCACAGAGTCTGAACAGGTAGGTGTAGGTCAATACGGTGTGTCTATGAAAGAATCATTCCATACCGCGAAAGCTATTCGTAGTCAAGTGAAATATATCAGTATTAAGGATAAGATGCAATCAAGTATGTCATCAGAACAAATGAATGTTCAACAAACTAACATGGCCATCTCTTATGAGTCTGCTGAAAAATGTGTTCCAACTGATCTTTACAACCACATTGCATGGATGATAACAGGAGCAGATGAAGAAATAGGGTCTGAAGGGTGTGTTGTACTAGAAAAGAAACAGCATGAAAATGTTCTAAACCTAACTCAGGATATATGTGCTGCCATTTCCAATGTAAAAACTCCGAAACATGTAGGTACTGCTATACATATAATAAAATAGACACGGAGCAAAGACACAGTTACATTACTAAATAGATTTGGCAACTGTATTAGTTATACGGATGCCCAGAGATATATAGCAACTATGGCGGCTGAAACCGATGACCAGAAAGAGAGGCGAGGCTATTTCATCCCTCATATTGCCAAAAGTGTTTTTACCCAATTTGCTATTGACAACCTAGATTTCAGAGAAAATACTGTTGATGGAACTACAACTCATGGAACCACTCACATAATTTATCAATATCCTAACAATTCTTCCCAACATGTTAAATCAGGCATCCCACTGCAGAAATCTCGCACAGTGTCAGTAAAAGAACCAGAACCTTTACAACCACGGTCAAGCGGGATCACTCTTACTGATCGACAGAGAAGCTGCTCTCTTTGTGGCGTTAAACTAATTCCAGATAACAGGAACCGATTTGAAGAAATACAGAACCATTATATCTTGTTCAAGCTATGTCAGACTGGCTCTAGTAACTTACTGGATATTACACATGAAATGCAGCCAGTGTCCTGGAAGGAATTCAACGAAACTTTCACCAAAACTGCGCAGAAAGCCTCTGTGATTGGCTATGGCCCATTCTTTCCTATGTCCCCAACAAGCCCAGATGTGGTCCAAGAGTCTGTCGATTACTGCATGTCTGTTGCAAAAGATCTAGGCCAAGAATTTTGTGTTTTGACTTGTGACCAGGCAATTTATGAGATTGTTTTAGCATTGCAGAAAAAACGTCCAGAGAAATATCAAAACCTTATCATGGGTGGCTTCCACATCGTCATGAATTTCCTTGGAGCCATTGGTTATTTGATGAAATGCACTGGTCTTGAAGACCTTTTTGTTGAATCAGGTGTGTGTTTACCAGGGACCTCCAAACAGATTATGGATGGGAAAGACTACTACCAGATGCTTCGGGCACACACCTTGGCTGAGAATGCGATCTACGCTCTTCTATGGGAAGCTTTCGAGGACTGGATCTTGGCTGAGTCATGCGAAACTGATGATATGTCCTTACTTTCAGTTCAAGTCAACAGGGTATGTGAATTAATAAACAACAGCAAAAACAATTATGATATTGAACATCTTCATTCAACATGTGAAGATGCACATGAGAGTATAATGGCTGTTAAGAGCAAGCTGGACGAATTTATAAAGACATGTCAATCTCCAACGAGCCAACTTTGGTTGATGTATATCGATTTAATTAGCATCCTGAAGAAGTACATCCACGCGGAGAGGTCTGGCAACTGGGACCTTCATTTAGCATCTACCGAAGAGATGCTGCCGTATATAGTGGCTGCTGGACATACCAAATATGTATCATGTCTTCCACATTACTTGGATGCTATGAAAACACTACCACCTACAGTTGAGGCCGAGTTTAGGAACGGTAACTTTGTTGTCAGGCAGAAGGAAGGAAAGCTAAACGGAGTATGGACAGATATGGCCCTGGAGCAGACGTAGAATAAGGACGCGAAAACGAAGCTCTTCACAGGCATATAACAGCAGCCAGCTGCAATTCACAAGTACCTGAAGGCACTCCCGGGCATGACATCAATATCAGAACAAGTTAAGATGATGGCGAATCTGAAGAACGATAGCTTGTCTGGAGGAGAAGAGAGGTTGAAGAAAGAAAAGGAAACGGTCACAAAAATTAAACATCTAGTCAAAGAGAAGATGATCAATCCCTTCAGATATAATACTACAGACCTCACAAACATTTCAACAGGCCAATTAGCTTCATGCAACGAGCTAGTGGAGGCAAAAGAGAGGGGACTGAAAGCTCTCAACGTAGCACAAAATGCCAATAGCCACAAAGTGGAGCCTATATGCCTGAAAACATTCATTGAAAAAGGAAAAAAACAAACAACACCCGCACAGAAGACTAAACAACTACAAATGCAAGAAAGTGCAGTGATAAGAAATCTGTGCTTTGCACAAAATCTAAATGACTCGGGAAAAATGGAAGCTTTTTCACATGAATGGGCAAACTACCCTAGCTCACTGTTTGACCCAGATGAAGGACACCCATCCGGATACGGGATGAGAAAAGGCAACAAGGCAGATTATGTTATGGCTTTGAAGAGTACAATGGGCTCTCACTGGGAAGAGATGGATGAACTGCCTCCTTCCAAAGAAAAGACAGCCATGGTAGATTGGTAGTTGATATGATGGCATTTATTCAACGTTGTCAAGGTATGGGATGCACCGATTTTGAGCAACTACAGCAAAAGTACCTTCACAAGATTCTCAGTATGAAACCAGTAGGTTGTGATGTGATTCATGTCATTGGTGACAAATATGACATCAATCCATCAAGTAGCCTGAAATATGAGGAAAGATACCGCAGGCGAAAAGGTACACAGAATCTCAAGACCTTTTGTCCCCACTCTGCTCTGTCTGTACCACAGTGGAAAAACTTCATTTCTAAAATGGAGAACAAGGAGAAGCTACTGAACTTCCTTCAAGAGTCTTGGTCAAAGAACACCCAACATATCCCAGATCAGTGTCAAGTCATCATTGGAGGATTTTCACCTGGACCAGCCATCCGGTTAACAAAAAATACAGCCTCTGAATTGTCCGATTTAACTTGTCAACCCCATGAGGAGGCCGACACACGGATATTTGCGCATATTTCCCACTGCGTGCGAGAAGATAAATGCAACAGAGTGGTGATTGTAGCCAATGATACAGATGTCGTAATCATGGCCATCTACCATGTATCATTGTATCACACATGCCTGAATTAGATGAACTGTGGATATGAGTCCAATCGAGAGAACCAAAGTACTCCTGCCATGCCACAGAATAGCAGATTATCTTACCTCTTCCTACCCAGCAGTAGACATAACAGCAGTACTCTTGGCTGCATATATAATAACAGGATGTGACACTGTCAGCTACCCTTATTTCGTTGGAAAAAAAACGCGCACTCAAAATTGCTTTGGACTGTGCTCCCACTCTTGGGCCCCTAGCAGAATATGCCAACATTGGGGACACCTTAGATATCACAACAGATGTTGTCATTTCAGCCAAGAAATTCTTTTTTGCACTGTATGGAAAAAAAAGATTTCTCTGGGAATTTAAATGAACTCCGTTGCCACCTCTTCATGACAAGGAGAGCGGATATTCGTTCTCTGCCAGCAACAGAGGATGCATTCCATCTCCACCTACTGCGAACCGTACACCAGCTAGCCATTTGCAAACGAGCATCCCAGTCTCAACCAACCCTACCAGATCCAATCAAATTTGGAAGGAAAGTAGAAAATGGCATCCTAATTGCAAACAGAATGACAAAGCCCCCAAAACCCAAATTAGTAAACACTTCCTGCAAATGCCAGAAAGGTAGATGCAAACGGCGTTGCCCTTGCAGGGAGGCAACTGTTAAATGTACCATTGCTTGCTTGTGTTGTGGTGATCCACAAAAGTGTGATCCATCATCAGATAGTGAATACTGAATTCATGAAACTACAAATAGCTTTTGGTATGATTAAAACTAGAGAAGTTACTTTAGTCTAGACATCCTTGCTACCCAGTGCCTAGAATTACAAATCCAGATCGTGCTTATACGTTAATTGCCACCTTCTGAAGATCGCGTAAAAATGTCTCTTTGGCGTTAACATTACAACTATTTTACTGAATGATGATTGTCTTGCTATCAATAATGTTTATGAGTTTACATTCTTAGTAATATTTTAGTTATCTAATGGAAGAGGTGCCTAGCTAGATATTCACTTCCAGGGACATTTACGATCGATGACCTTTTGAGCTCTTATGACGTCATCGATGATGTAATCAAAATAATTGTACTACTAAGGTAGAGTTCAGTGTTATTTCTGATTTAAAATAGTTATTGAGTACATTATGAAGCTGGATAAAGTTAGAATATATGCTGTTACACCATAAAATGAGAAGAAATAAAGGATATATGTGTTTCTAAGAATTTCCCGATTTTGGTCATTTTTCAACATTTTCCCTTTCTGTTGTAAGGGGTTTACATAACAACTATGTATCATCTATAAACTTTAATGATATTAAAAACTTTGCCTATAAGTCTTCTTATATAAAGAGTATCTTTGTTATTCTACACTTTATTGGTATGTATGAAATGGGGCAGTCTATTGACAAGATGCCTTAATTTTCACTTCCCTTCCAAATCGGTGACCTTTTGACCTCTGAGGACGTCATCGGTGATGTAATCAAAATAATTTTACTACCAAATTGTAGCCTGGGCCAATACCTTTCTACTGATGCCTAACATGTGTGTTTTCGTCAAAGCTGACCCGATCTAAATCCCAAATGTATTTCCCCTACCCCTAATTTTTTGACCAAAATTGTTGCATGCAAAAATTCAAAGTTATGGCCATAATTTCAGTTCGCAAGAGTTTTCGCAGAGCACACAACCTAGAACCTATGCGGAATGAATATATCTACCAAAAAATACAGTCAAACAAAGTATAGCATCCATCCCCACCTCCATCGGGATTTTAGGTCCTTCGCTCCCCTACTATTACTTTGGTTTCATTCTCGTCCGATCGCTTTCGCGATTTCTTTCAATTGAGTACCTGTGGCACAATTTTGGCCGAACCGCTTTTTAATCGGGTTTAGTCTATTGCTAACGGCTCGGATTCCGGACTGCTAAACCGCTCGGCAAAATACCATCTTGTCCGGGATTCGAGCGGTACTTGTCTCCCTGTTTTGCGGAGGGATTGATTAAGGTATTCGGGCTAATACCTGGACCAATAACCCTGATCAATCCCACCCTGCAAAAGAGCGTTAGAGGTACCAGGACCGGTCGGATGGCCAGCTTAAAACGACGAGGGGATTAAACCCCCCTTGGTAAGGGGAGTGCCGTCCCCCGGATCCGTAACAATATATATATATATATATATATATATATATATATATATATATATATATATATATATATATATATATATATATATATCTGTGCAGTGTCTGTGTTGTGTTGTGTCACTGAACTACTCCCTCAAACTTTTGTGAAACCATACCAAACTTCTGGTATGCACATATCTCTCCCGTCGGTATGTCCTAAGGGTATTTTTTTTTGAAAAATGTTCCAATTTATTTTGGGGGGGGGGGGGAATGTTTTGGGGAATTATTATTTTGGGGGGGGCATTTTTTCGGGAATTTTTTTTTTTCAACTTCAATTTTTTATAAAATGTGATATCACGTATATTAAAAATACATTTGTGCAAAATAATTGTTTGAATTATGACTGGTTTAAACCATGACAAAACGGCAACTCGGGTACAGTCATTTATCTATATATCTACACATCTGGGCAGTGTCTGTGTTGTCACTTAACGACTCCCTCAAACTTTTGTTTCCGTGGTTGTGAAGTGTTTTTAATAACGTTGAGGTGGTTTTTAATCACGTGGTGGTGAGGTATTTTGAATTATGTGGTGGTGAGGTGTTTTTAAATGATGTGGTGGTGAGGTGTTTTTTAATCACATGGTGGTTATGTGTTTTGAATTACATGGTGGTGAGGTGTTTTGAATTACGTGGTGGTGAGGTGTTTTGAATTATGTGGTGGTGAGGTGTTTTGAATTACATGGTGGTGAGGTGTTTTGAATTACGTGGTGGTGAGGTGTTTTTAAATGACGTGGTGGTGAGGTGTTTTTAATTATTTGGTGATGAGGTGTTTTGAATTACGTGGTGGTGAGGTGCTTTGAATTTTGTGGTGGTGAGGTGTTTTTATTACGCGTTTTATGGCTGTGAGGTGTTTTCAATTTCGTGGTGGTGAGGTGTTTTTAATTTCATGGTGGTGAGGTGTTTTTATTACGTGTTTTATGGCTGTGAGGTGTTTTAAATTACTTGGTGGTGAGGTGTTTTGAATTACGTGGTGGTGAGGTGTAATCGTCCCAAACTTCCAGTCTGCACCTACCCCTCCCCTATGTATGTGCTGAGGGGTTCTTTCTTGAAAAGAAAAACATTCAACTAAAATCTTCAACCTAAATTGCCTATTAAAATGTAATATCACAAACACAACAAATACATTTGTGCAAAATAATTGTTTGTATTATGATTAGTGTAAATCATGACAACACAGCAACTCAGGTGCAGTCATTATCCTCAGCTAAAATAAGCCCGTTCCTCAGCAACGACGCTCGGTGAGGCGAGCGCAGTGAGCCGAGCCAAGCTGTGCAGTGTCTGTCCTGGGTTGTCGCTGAACTACTTTCTCAAACTTTTGTGAAATCGTACCAAACTTCTGGTATGCACATATCTCTCCCGTCTGTATGTCCTAAGGGTATTTTTATTTGAAACAATTTCCAATTTTTTTTTATTTTTTGGGGGGAATTTTTTTTTTTTAACTTAAGTTTTCAACTTCAATTGTTTATAAAATGTGATATCACGTATATTACAAATACATTTGTGCAAAATAATTGTTTGAATTATGATTGGTTTAAACCATGACAAAACGGCAACTCGGGTACAGTCATTTATCTATATATCGACACATCTGGGCAGTGTCGGTGTTGTCACTTAACGACACCCTCAAACTTTTGTTTCCGTGGTTGTGAAATGTTTTGAATAACGTTGTGGTGGTTTTGAATCACGTGGTGGTGAGGTATTTTGAATTATGTGGTGGTGAGGTGTTTTTAAATGAGTTGGTGGTGAGGTGTTTTTAAATGAGTTGGTGGTGAGGTGTTTTGAAATCACATGGTGGTGAGGTGTTTTGAATTAGGTGGTGGTGAGGTGTTTTGAATTACGTGGTTGTGAGGTATTTATAATTACGTGGTGGTGAGGTGTTTTGAATTACTTTGTGGTGAGGTGTTTTTAAATGACGTGGTGGTGAGGTGTTTTTAATTTCGTGGTGGTGTGGTGTTTTTATTACGTGTTTTATGGCTGTGAGGTGTTTTTAATTTCGTGGTGGTGAGGTGTTTTTATTACGTGTTTTATGGCTGTGAGGTATTTTACATTACTTGGTGGTGAGGTGTTTTGAATTACTGGTGGTGAGGTGTTTTGAATTACGTGGTGGTGAGGTGTTTTGAATTACGTGGTGGTGAGGTGTAATCGTCCCAAACTTCCAGTCTTCACCTACCCCTCCCCTATGTATATGCGGGGGGGTTCTTTCTTGAAAAAAAAACATTCAACCGAAATCTTCAACCTAAATTGCCTATAAAAATGTAATATCACAAACACAACAAATACATTTGTGCAAAATAATTCTTTGTATTATGATTGGTGTAAATCATCACAACACAGCAAATCAGGTACAGTCATTATCCTCAGCTAAAATAAGCCCGTTCCTCAGTAACGACGCGTGGTGAGGAGAGCGCAGCGAGCCGAGCCAAGCTAGTATATATGTGTGTATGTGTATGTATATGTATATATATATATATATATGTATATATATATATATATATATATATATATATATATATATATATATATATATATATATACACACACACACACACACAAGTGAATAAAAAATTTATGCGAAATTAAAAGGGCAATGTAGGGTTGACAAACTGCAGTCTAAAAAAACGTCCTAAACAAGACAGGGATGATGTTGGTTTAGAGAGTAGCTAACAGTATTGCCATCACATAACAATCCCTACATCACTGCCTCCAGACTATTGTCTTGGGCTCGGCCTAGCTAGAAGTATTAGAAGCTCCTATATTTCATTTCTGCATAAGTATAAGAAGCTCCAATATAATTTCAGGGACTTCTTGCAGCTTCAGTTGTCTTTCCTACTTTTCTTTTTTTATCAACTTAGAGCAACGAATCACAAATGGAGATAATTTAATATAGATTGCTGTTATTGGAGATGTTCATGCAGTTTGTAGGAAGTTGATGATCATGTGCTGATATTATAACATTGTACTCAGGCTGCTACTTTGTAAAATCTCAGTATGTGGCTACACTGCAGGAGTAATCAAGTACTGTTGTGACCAGTGGAGTGTTTGTTGAAGCTTGAAGCAATAACTGATTTTAGTGTAAATGAGGCAGTGATGTACTGATGTTGGGATTGTTATGTGATGGCAATACTGTTAGCTACTCTCTAAAGTCTAAACCAACATCATCCCTATCTTGTTTAGGACCTTTTTTAGACTGTAGTTTGTCATCCCTGCATTGCCTTTTTTCATTTAGCATACATTTTTTTATTCACTTGTTTCTGTAATTTTTTTACAGAAAAAACCCTAATTTTTTTACAACTAGTGAGGTACCTGTGCTACGCACGGGTGGAAGGCCAGAAGCAAACAGACAATGCAGAAACGGCGAATGCTCAAGCATGAAACCAATAAATTCCACATTCCTGTAGCACCTTCAGTCGCACATCAGACATGGACAGCAAGTTCGTGAAGGACTTCCATGAAAAACGTAACCGTTGGCAAAAAACGGGTAAGTTTGTTCCATACCGAGTCAATGGCGAATCTGCATATGGCGATCCGTGAATTCCACGTTTAGAAAGTAGAAACCGTCATGGCATTTCGTCATTCACTTGAACTCGATATCTCTTTTTTTCATTCCAAACAGCATAACTCAAATCACAAATTAAATAACATTAATATAAAAAATAAACTTTTAACAACATTCGTGACATAAACAAATATTTAAATCCTGATGTGAAGTTCCGTACGGTTGGGTGAATACAATTACGAATTCAAAATCGTAATTGTATTCACTCAATTCCAATCATCAATTGATACTTTAACAAAACGATTCACACAATTAATGTTTAACGATTAAACATTACAATTGAATGACGGTTGTATTTGGATATTATCAAACCCACACATTGCCGTCATCTGTCCACTTCCGCATTCACGGCAGGTTCATAATTGTTATCAAAATCTAAACAGTATTTGTAGAATTTCAATAAAAGCCACATCAATGTTCATATCGGTAAATATTATTCCATCGTGTTTGGGAAAACTGGAAAATTGGAAAACTTGGAAAAATTGGAAAAACAATATAGCCTATTTTACTCCCAGGGGGTCCCAGGAATACCCACCCAAAATATCGTGATCGGTTGAGCCGTTTTTGCGGTACCTTCGAACGGACAGACGGACATACAGACATTTGGTGAATTAATAGTAAGATTCATTTTCTTGGCAACCGTTGGTCCGATTGACACAAAATTTTACCATGGGAGCAGCACCGCCTGTATAATTTTTTTATTCATAATTATGACATCATCAGTCACGTGGTACGGACACCATCTTGGAAAAACGTTACACTTCTATATCTCTGAAACCGCTCAATGGAAAAGATGGAAACATGGCTCATTGTCAAGTACTCCCCATAGGGAATAACATGACTTGATGATGATGTCATTGGTAGCTTAATTATGACGTCATAATTCGACAAGTACAGCGCTTGATCCTATCAGTATGAATTTTTTTTCTCCGAAAAAACACTACGGAAAAATTCTAATTGACACCAAAGTTTCACTATAGGATCACTTCTGCCTGCAGAATTTTAGCGATATTTATGACGTCATAGGTCACGTGGTATGGGCGCCATCTTTGAAAAAACCAAAAACGTGTACCTCTATATCTCCGAAACCGCTCCATGGAAAAATTTCAAACATGCCTCATTGTAAAGAACTCCATATGTGGAATAAGTGTAGTTAACAATGACGTCATGGGTGCCTTCATTATGATGTCATAAGTCGACAGGTAAAACGCTTAGTCTGATCAGTTTTAAATTTATTGAGCGTGATCTACACAACAATTATATTAGAGAATATAAATTTATGATGTCATCACTCACATGGTCTGGCAGCCATATTGGATAAAACAAAAAAGAACCCTTCAAAAACAGAAGAGTTGGTTCGCAAGAAGTTGACTGTGCAGGGTAAGTATTCTATGAATACCATATTTTTTATGTTCATGCTGGATGGGATCATTAGGTCATGCGGGACCATTGTGTCCTTGTTTTCAATGATTGCTTTTGGTTCATGTTTCTACGATTTTTGTGTAACTGGAATATTGAAATTTCTGCAGATGTGCCAGTGGATTACCCTACATACCTTGTTGTGCCTTTGGGCAGTTGCTCTGACATGAGTTTTTTACATCCCGATTAGAGGTGACTTGTGTTTTCTATTTCTGCCATGCACAACCTACACTTGTCTGATTGACTCGGTCCTGCCATCTTCTTAAAGCCATTCATGTAGTGTCCTTGGACTTGGGCGTGTATGTGTGTGTGTGTCTGTGTCTGTGTCTGTGTCTGTGTCTGTGTCTGTGTCTGTGTGTGTGTGTGTGTGTGTGTGTGTGTGTGTGTGTGTGTGTGTGTGTGTGTGTCCGCTCACTTATACTTGCCTACAGGACACAATTTTAAACCGATCTTCATGAAACTTTACCAAATGGTAGAGTTCGTGGTCCGACAAAATCCTGTATATTTTTGCGGTCAAAGGTCAACATAGGCCAAAGGTAAACCACTTTTTTCAAATTTCTAAAATCCTCAATTTTCATCCGATTGACTTGAAATTTGAATAGCATTTACATATCGGTGAACTGAATTCAACCACCAACTATTTATTTAGATCAACATTGGCCAAAAGTTCAACATAGGCCAAAGGTCAACCACTTTTTTTCAAATTTCTCAAATCCTCAATTTTCATCCGATTGACTTGAAATTTGAATAGGATATACATATCGGCGAACTGAATTCAACCACCAACTATTTTTGATATTAGCTTCGGCCAAAAGGTAAACATAGGCCAAAGGTCAACCACTTTTTTCAAATTTCTAAAATCCTCAATTTTCATCCGATTGACTTGAAATTTAAATAGCATTTACATATCGGTGAACTGAATTCAAGCACAAACTATTTTTTTTAGATCAACATAGGCCAAAAGTTCAACATAGGCCAAAGGTCAACCACTTTTTTTCAAATTTCTAAAATCCTCAATTTTCATCAGATTGACTTGAAATTTGAATAGGATATACATATCGGCTAACTGAATTCATCCACCAACTATTTTTGAGATTAGCTTTGGCCAAAAGGTAAACATAGGCCAAAGGTCAACCACTTTTTTCAAATTTCTAAAATCCTCAATTTTCATCCGATTAACTTGAAATTTGAATAGAATTTACATATCGGTAAACTGAATTCAACCACCAACTATTTTTTTTAGATCAACATAGGCCAAAAGTTCAACATAGGCCAAAGGTCAACCACTTTTTTTCAAATTTCTAAAATCCTCAATTTTCATCCGATTGACTTGAAATTTGAATCAGATATACACATCGGCTAACTGAATTCAACCACCAACTATTTTTGAGATTAGCTTTGGCCAAAAGGTAAACATAGGCCAAAGGTCAACCACTTTTTTCAAATTTCTAAAATCCTCAATTTTCATCCGATTAACTTGAAATTTGAATAGAATTTACATATCGGTGAACTGAATTCAACCACCAACTATTTTTTTTAGATCAACATAGGCCAAAAGTTCAACATAGGCCAAAGGTCAACCACTTTTTTTCAAATTTCTAAAATCCTCAATTTTCATCCGATTGACTTGAAATTTGAATCAGATATACACATCGGCTAACTGAATTCAACCACCAACTATTTTTGAGATTAGCTTAGGCCAAAAGGTAAACATAGGCCAAAGGTCAACCACTTTTTTTTGAATTTCTAAAATCCTCAATTTTCATCCGATTGACATGAAATTTGAAAAGGATTTTCAAATCAGCTCACTGAATTCAACCACCAACTATTTTTGATATCAGCATTCGCCAAGAGGTCAAATTAGGCCAGAGGTCAACCACTTTTTTTGGAATTTCTAAAATCCTCAATTTTCATCCAATTGACTTGAAATTTGAAGAGGATTTACATACCGGCGAACTGAATTCAACCAACTATTGATGAGATCAACATAGGCCAAAAGGTCAACATAGGCCAAAGGTCAACAACAATTTCAAATTTCTAAAATCCTCAATTTTTATCCGATTCTCTTGAAATTTGAATATGATTTACATATCAGCAAACTAAATTCAACCACCAACTATTTTTGGGATCACCATCGGTCAAAGGTCAACAATTTCTAAAATCCTCAATTTTCATTCGATTCACTTGAAATTTGAATGGGATTTACATATCAGTTAACTGAATTCAACCAACAACTATTTTTGAGGTCAACATAGGCCAAAAGGTCAACATAGGCCGAATTTCTAAAATCCTAAATTTTCATCCGATTGACTGGAAATTTGAAGAGCATTTGCATATCTGGTCACTGAATTAAACCACAAATTATATTTTAGGTGAACATAGGCCAAAAGGTCAACATAGGCCAAATTTCTAAAATCATCAATTTTCATCCGATTGACTTGAAATTCCAAGAGGATTTGCATATATGGTCACTGATTTCAACCACCAGCCATTTTTGAGGTCAACATAGGCCAAAAGGTCAACATAGGCCAAGTTTTTTTAAATCCTCAATTTTCATCCGATTGACTTGAAAATTGAACAGCTAGTCAGGTTCACTATGTTTTTTCGTTCAAAATCATGGTACATTAGCAAACCTATACATTTTTGGAAACGTTATTACATGGAAAATCTGAAAATCAATGCTTACATTTGCCAATTCCGACCAATTCGATTCGACCAATCGACCAATTCCATTCGACCAATTCGACCATTCGACCATTCGACTCGATCGACCATTCGACCATTCGACCACTTCGATCGATTCGATTCGATTCGATTCATCGAATTCGATTCGATCGACCATTCGACCAATTCGATTTGCCAATCAATTTGACCGACCTTTGCTTGTGTGGAACGGACTGTGAAAACGATGCGGACTATATTGTCGGATACGACACACAGGACAGTGATGACGAACTCTAAATGGCATATTCTGTAATCGTGTATGTTTGATGCCATTGACTGCCTGTGTATATTTTGTCATTGACTGCCTGTGTAGATGTGAAGTTATACTGACTGCATGTGTATATATGATTTTGCTGAACTGCCTGTGTATGTTTGGTGATATGAATTATTGTGACACATTTTGATGTTATTAACTGCCTGTACAAAATGATAACATGTATTTGATTATGCAACTTATCGCGAATACAAAGACAGTATTTTGCAATTCAAAACCTTTGATTCGTGTCTTACCATTCCCCATAGCACTAATTTGATACTTTCATTGGATTCCTTGTCCCTGAAAATATAGGTTTAGTATATTTTTAAAAGTTTTTAGGGTAATTAGAGGCAGAAATAGAACAAAATATGTATTTTACAGTGGCCATTTTGAAAATCCAAAATGGCCGCCATACAGGTATCTCTCCAAATGTAAACATTGATTTTTAGTTTCCTTATGCTATAACCTTTCCAAAAATGTATAGGTTTGCTAATCTACCATGATTTTGAACGAAATATAATTTATTGACATGGTGAACCTGACTAAGCATTTGCACATTCAGTCACTAAATAGGGAAACTAACTATTTTTGAGGTCAAAAGGTCAACTCAAGGTCAACCTTACAAAATCGTCACTTTTCTTCCTATTGACCCGAGCTTTGATCAAGATTGTCAGTTTTAATCTTGATGAAATGGACAACTTGCTGTATCAATGGAATTTTTTTTCTTGGGGGTAGGGGGCGGATTTTGCAAGTATCGTGCTCCGCATGACGTCTTCTTGTTCATTTATGTGTTATATCCAGTTTGTCTCCTGTGTGGTATCGACATTTTCTTGTATATAAACAATGTAATCACAGAGTGTGTGTGCTCACGTGAATTTGCTCAACGGTGGCAGCACAGTGTATGTTTTACAGTGTAAACCGGGGATTCTTCATTTCGCATCCTGCGACTCTCAGATCCCTAGTCGTGATCGTGGTCTCCTTGGCAACACGAGAACGCATTTCTGCCAAATGGCTGTATTCCAGGCATTTCTGCATTGTCCCTCCCCGTGTCCCCCTCCCTACCATTAATGTAGTCCCACACAGCTCACCATCCTGTGCGTCCCGCCCTCCATCAGCTCGTATCTTGAAAGAGCCGCGCGCCGAGGCAGACACTGAGACTTGTTGAGCGCAAAGATGGAGGAACGAAGTCCGAAGAAGCTGCAGTTCATGGCACCGGACCAGCAGGAACACCTGGACCCTCAAGCTCTGGAGCAGGTGAAGCTTACGTGGGGCTCTAATGACATGGGAACGGTGGGTAAGAAGGTTTGGGGATGCTGCAGGTGGGTAGATATGTGACGTGTACAGTATCTGTTTCTGCATTTACTAAGAAGAGCTAAAGCTGGACACACGTGACGGTCTTTAAAAACCTTCGAGATGTCGACAACACATAACGAACATGATAAAGACATTGATTGACGATGAATAATAAATAATGGCCTCGACATGGTCACAATCCACATGATTGGTGAGAAGGTAAAATGATCTCGTTTGTATTTTATAATCATCAAACAAACTTAAATGTACCGTTTTAATTAAATGGGAATTCCAATGTGAGAAATATAATGATGACGTCAAATGAAAATGAGCTTTGTGGACACAATTTGTGTCCCTGAAGCGTTGGAAGTAGAAGGCGCCATCAAAAGCTGCCATCATGACGAGTTTCGGAGCAAAACAAAGGACGTACTTTGTAGATGGGTTTTTTTTTTTTTTTTGGCTTTTAAATTTTATTTTTATTTGTTTACTTGTTAATAACCCTGAATGCCTTGACGTGTAGTTTTTATAAACATGAAACAGATAATCCGGTCACCGTGTGTGGGATTTATTTATTGCATCGGGATAGAAGACTCACACAGGAGTTCCACAACAATGAAGGACAAGGACACATCATTGTAATTTTACCATTAAGTACAAAAATAATTGATTGAACAACGCACGAGTCGACACGGTATATGGGATGTGAACTTGGGATCCCAGCATCACGAGCTGAGCACTAGATCGGAGCAACAAGCAGGAGAATCCTCATGTTTTGTATGGATTTCCTGCTTCAAGGTAAATAATGACGTCATATTACATTTCCTTGTTATCTCAGATGTGCGTAAAACTCAAGGGGATGGACAAAAAAGTGCACCGAGGTCATGTCTTGTTCTATGGAAAGAACAGCTCGACCATGGCGGAGAGGACATTAACACGTGGTTTACTCACTGTGACCAAATAAAAATAAATAAATAAATGCCTCTTGCATAAAACTTGCACAACCGGCCAAAATTAACAAATCAAACAGCAGAGACTGTAACAAACGTCAGCGTTCTCTGCAGACATCATGTTTGTATGTTTGGGGTTAAAACATGTTTGTATATGAAACACGGTGCTTAGTAGGGGATTCTGCGGTAAAGCATGTTTGGATATTTTTGGGGTGTTTTTCCTTCCTATTGTATGGCTGGAATATTTTGGTGTCATAACCTTTGGTATTGCGACATTCGAGAATCATCATCTTTTCAGTTTTCTGGCAAAGTGGGCCATGATGTCAGTTTGTAGGCTGACGGTGTCACCTTTTGTGACATCATAACCTTTATGTCGGCTGTGAATTGGACACTCAAACGTTTTTAATTACCGTAAAATTACCTCTTTCTATCTCCCATTTAGTGGGTTCGACATCATGTCCAATAAAACACAATGTACGAGGGTCGTTCCAAGTTAACGCGGGCTCTTTATTCGAGAAAATCATAACGACAAATAAGAAATTCACAAAGATCACAAAGCTATGTCTGTGAACCTTCACAAAGGTATCTCTGCTGCAGGAACACACTTTTTGTGTACAAATTCGAGGATTGTGGTGGAGTTAGAACATAGAACAGATCAGGATGTAACGGAACAAAAGGAACAGGATAAAAAGAGGGAAGGGACAACAACAGCAGGGAGGAGGGGAAAAATAGAGGGGGATTTCGGATTTGGAAAAATAAAGGATTTGGGGAACAATGAGGTGACAAGATGGTAAAGAAAGGAAAAACTGCAAATTTCCCACAGGGTGCATGCCTCTTAGGAAAGAAAAACTGGAAATTTGGAAAGATGTTGCCTTTGTGAGGGTTAACAGTGGAAGAAGAGAATATTATGGTTTTGGAAGGGGGTTGGTATGAGAAAGTGGTGAACAGCCGTCTTGAAGACCTGGACAGAAGAATTAGATTGAAGAGAATGTGGAAGCTTATTCCATAGGTGGGGGTAAAAGAGCAATGAAAGAGTGAAGGTGAGCAGTGATTCTGGATTTTGGAAGTTACACCAGAAGTGGTTGATGGCAGACCACATGCACCATGTGGGAATCTGGTGGGGTGGGAGGAGGGCAGAGCATGGAAAGAGCAGAGTGCAAGACCAGAAAAGAGGTGGTAGTAGACAGTAGTCATGTGTATGTATGTGTATATATATATATATATATATATATATATATATATATATATATATATATATATATATATATATATATATATATATATATATATATATTGTTACGGACACGACTTAGATGTTGCTTGACCGAGCGGAATGGCCGCCGTGTTCGCACAGTTTACCCGATTACACTCGAACGTTGGCCGAATCGCGCTACGCTAAATCAATGGAGGAAAGGACACAACGGCTGGGATAAATGCAACGACACAAGGGGTACAGTTCTCAAGACCTCCGGAGGAGGTTATAATTGGTGATGCAGAAACGGGTAGATTACACGGTAAGAGGTAAAGCACAGAAAAGATGGGCACTTAGACACAGTCTTATCTTATCCCCGACAGACCACAGACAAACGGGACAAGACTGACTTACACAGGGATTGATGGCAAGGAAGGGCAGGCAGTCGATAGCACAAGGTGCACCTTGGCTCAGGGGCAGAATCAACACGGTCCGGTCCAGAGATGCGGGGAGGTATTGTCGCGCTCGGAGGTGGCGTCCTTCTCTCTCCAAGCTGAGGCGCATCTGACGTCACCTCCCTCTTTCTGCGCATGCTCAGCGGGGAGTGACACGCCCTCGGCCCGTTGTCTCCGCCCCAGATGGAATCGGTCCGCCGCTTCCATTGGGTGCGGGGGGTTACCGGGCTCCGCCCTTGACGAGGAGCGGACAGCGAGCCCCTGCGTGGTAACCCCGTCGGAGCACATGTTCAATGGCGGCTAACCAAGCCGGAGTGAGGACGCACACTCCCCGCGCCGCCGCCGCTGTTGTTGTTGTTGTTGTTGTACCATGAGGAAGAGCTGCGGGGAGGTATTGGGAGGTCCTAAACTTTCTAACGGTGCCATACAATCACATTCTGGTGCAACGAAGAGTCAGAATTAATGGAAACGAGTCCTTAACTGACATAGACTAAGAATAACTAGCAAGATGTCCTATAGTTGTCTACGTGAGATGCGGTGGACCTGGATGCGACATTTAATGGGGGAAATAGGGGGAAGGTCGGGTCTACAGAGTGTTGTTTACAGAAAATGGGACTAGGGAATGGGGGATTGGGGATAGTTGGGAAGTATTGGGGAAATAGGGGAATATTTACAAGCGGATATGGATGGATCCAAATCCCATATCCGCAACAATATATATATATATATATATTGTTGCGGATCTCCCGAAGCCCGTTGACGTACAGAGGGGGGGGGGGGGTTAAACCCCTTTTCCCCCTCGGGTCTTCGTGTCCACGAGGCCGAGTCGCCACTCCCGCAGCGAGCGTGGAAAAGGGTATCGGGTCGATGCCGCACGTACCTTTGACACCCACGCTGCCACGGAAACGTGGACCAGACCTCGCACAAGCCACGCTAATTGAGTACGCCCGAGCGGTGTGCGTATCATGTGACTCGTGCCGTTAGCTTTTATTGAACCCGATGCGAGCGGTTCTGTTCGTGCGATGCTAAGCCAATTGTGAAATGACGGGAACGATCAAATAAGAGGACAAACAGGGTTTATTTATAACTATACAGGTGAAGAGACACAGAGCAGGCACTTAAGCAGTCTTAACTTAATCCCAGACAAAGGGCCCACTCACTCACGCGGGGAAAAAGAAGGAATGAAGTTCGCGCGCCAAACGCGCCTTGCCGTCGGTCGCTCCGGGACAGCTCGCCTGGTGTGGCCCTCTGGTGTTCACGGCACGTATCAGGGAGCCGGAGCCCAGGTAGGAGGATCGTCGACGTAGGTGGCTCCGGGATGGTTCATCTCCACAAGCGCGATGAATACAGCCACAGAGCGCAGGGCACGGGGAATGTTCATGTACAGAGAGGCTATAACAAGCAATTCAATTCAAGCACTCCGACTCGTTCAGGGGCTGGGCGACTCTGACGCATTCTGTCGATTCTGACTCCAACTCGCTCTGACTCTCCCAGGGGCCCCGACTTGTCTCTCTCTCACCATCTCCGACTTACGCTCTCTGGCTCTCGCTGGCTCTGACTCGTCTGCTGCGGTGGGGCTTGGGGCAGGGTTTTATATGGCCCCTACGTGGCCTTACCCGAATGTTCCATGCCCCTCCTCTCGTGGCCATGGTGAGCCACTCCCCTCAAGCTCTGATTGGTGGTTCGCGGCTTACCGGCCACTCCACCTGCAGCTCCTCCCTTTGGCCTTGCCAGACTTGTTCCAGGCCGAGCACATGGCATCCTAGCCCAATTGAGGCCTACTCACTGGCCTGCTCAACGCAAAACTAACACAGGAAAGGAGACTACGCTTACATTTACTAATAGTCCAGGCAAAATAAGGTTTCACTTGGAACAAATTGCAACAGAAATTATTTCACCACAATGCATTTCTACAACGTCCCCAGAACAACATACTAAAAGCCCCAAGCAATCCCAACATGGGAAATATGTCTAATTTGCATAATCCAATATGGCCACCAATCTGCAGGATTTCTCTCATATAACGAATGATGCTCTGTCTATTGGTGACAGATACACGAGTTTCATTACAAAATCACCATACTATGCTTATATAAAGATGTTCAGCTCGTGAAAATTGCTGTAGTGATTGCTGTAGGTATACAAAATGCTGGAACGTCCAACTCAAACGATTAAACAGTTTTGTCATCCTCCTCTGTGAAATCTGGCAGTTCTGCATTGGTACAACTTGTACCATGACATTCCCTGCACACAGCACTGCATGTGAGACCATATTTTCTACAAGTACATCTTCGTGTATTGCAGTCCTTTTTACAGTTGCAGCAGATGACGTCCAGGAGTGCTGATGGTGCTGCGGCCTGATCTGTCAGTATTGGTAGGCAATGTCCATCTACTATGTGCCATCCCCACTCCAGTGGATTTAGATCGATCCCTTTCCACTGCTGTATTTGGTGGTACACACGAAGGCTGTGGTATCTTGCAGCTGCGGAGGTGGGTGGCAGGGTCTGTGGCTCTACATGTGAAGCATTCTTGGTGACCTTCTCACAAAACCGCTTGTACCGTAAGGTGTCCAATCCTTCCTCCTCAGATCCTCCATACAACGACACTAGTGCATGTGCAGACGGAAGCCAAACAAATCAATCTTGGTTTCATCAGACCACAGAATCTTGTTTCTCACAGTCTGAGAGTCCTTTAGGTTCTTTTTAGCAAACTTCAAGTGGGCTTTCATGTGTCTTTCACTGAGGAGAGGCTTCCGTCTGGCCACACTGCCATAAAGCCCAGATCGGTGGAGTGTTGCAGTGATGGTAGTGTATTGGTAGTGTATTGTTATGACCGGTAGTGTATTGTTATGTGAAAGATTGTGGATTTTGGACTTTTGATTTTGAAAGACTTTTTACCGGTAATGTATTTGTATGAATTTTGGGGTAGGGCATATATAGATCCAGGTAGATCTGCATAGGTAAGTGCTTCGACTGTCGTGATAGGGAATCTCACCTGTAATTTTGTTTGGGTGGTTTGTCGGATTAAGTGTATCTTAGTGATCATACAAGGATGATCGTTGTGTTAGATAGAAGAGGGTTTATGCTAATTCCCCGGTGTGTCAAACCTGTGATCATTCATCATTGTCCCTTATGGCAACGCACATAGACACTAGTTAGGAATCCCACCATTAAAAGCACTGCACATAGCAAAGAATAATAATAATAAAACCTGACCGGAAGAACAGACAGGAAGCGCCCACGCATTATCCCGACTTGAAGACAAACATTGCTCAGGCAGGCTGAGGCCATGCCCACCTTGCGATGGATTGACACCAATGGTTTGATGGGCAGATCACATCACTGGAAGGGAGGGCCAATCGGCACGCAGCTGAAGCCCAGGGACAATACGGAGCCAGCTGATTGGCCAAGGGGGATCAATAAAAGTGGAGAGAAGCCGACATTTTCTCTCTTGTGTTGGATGCGAAAGCAGATGGTCGTGGACCGACATTTTCGCTCTCCCTCTGCCCTCTCGTTTGGATTGTCTCTTGCGCTTGGAGCTCCTGCTTGCCCTGGACGCACTCTTCCTATTTCCTTCTTTCCTTGCATTGGACCTCTTCCCGTTTGGACCTTTGCTTGTTGGGTGACGACAGAGGGTGGAGCGCTGACAGTCCTCCTTGCCTGCATTCGCGTACGGGACCGAGCGTGCAAACAAGGCTTGCCGCGCAGCGCAGTACGTTGGCCTAGCAGCGCGCGAACAAGGGTGCATCGAGGCCTACTTCCCACCAACATCGGAGCCGCGGCAGGCTTGTGCGCTTGGAGCCGACAATCCCTGACGATCCCTGACACTGCAGACAAAGATAAGCTCGCACCACACAAAACACAACGGTTCCTTTAATTTAACTCTTCCCTTGTGCTTGTTTTTGAAGTGAGGTGTGTGGGATCCCAACTTAGGACATTTCTTTACCGGTGCGTCCATTGTTCTCGGGTTCCGTACAATAAATCGTTTCTTTTTGTACAATGAATTCCGTTTTCGTTCGTGAGTTTAATTTCCTGCAGGTTGAAGACTGCCCGGCGAGATCGTGTCAGGTAAAAGGTTGCCGCGTCTTCTTCCTCTTTCTTCCTTTTTTGTCCCCGCGCATATATAGTGAAGTCCGTATTCGATCGTCGCCTCAAAGTAAGCTCGATTAGTCATCCGTGGGTGCTCCATGTTAATAGAGCCATACATACATACATACATACATACATACATACACACATACACACATACACACACACACACACACACACACACACACACATACACACATATATACACACACATATATATGTCGGAAATGAGACTTAGAACTTGGGACTCAAAAGACTCAGAGAAAAGGAGCAACGGATATATTTATTAGAACTCGATTACTCAAGCTTGAGGACAGCAAAGGTTGCACTGAAACTCACAAGAAATGACCAACAGTACAGCAAGATGCTCTGAATTAAATCAATTAAACCTTGCTTTATATAAGGAATATCAGGGGTGGGGTTAGCTCACAAGATACAGAGATAGAATGGGCTCATTGGTCCCAGAATGGGCTCATCGGTCCCCCCACCATAGTCCCATCCTGTTGTTCAGTTAGTTAGAGGAAGCTCATCAAGGCCACTCATAGGTTAACTCAGATAAGGAGATGGTCAGCCATCTGTGGCAACCTGTTTACAACTTTCTGTATAGAACTTTGGTTGAGAAAGAACAAAGGGAGGGTGAATACTCATGAATACTCATAAAAGTGTCAACATTCAGGATATTGGAAAAGTCATGAAGAGATAAGAACTGTAGCCAAGGCCAGCTGAGGAGAACTGAAAGATTGTGCCCACACAGGCTAAGAGCACACAGGAAAGAACTCCTTATTAGGATATTACACATCCTCAAAGCACAAGAAAGAACTTAAGTATTATAAAGAGTTCAGTAATAAGGAAAACAGAACATATAATTGGTTATACTTGGTAATTGGTAAAGCAGCATAATAACAAAGGGGGAGGGGCATAATAGCTCCCTACATACCGCCCTTTTGGATCTAAGATACAAAGTTATCTATGAGCCAATCAAAGGCCTTTATTTCAAAACAAAGCAGAAATGAATCAAATCAGAAAAGCCATTCAACATATCACGCGAAGGCAGCCGGTGAGCATGTCCCGCACGCAAAGCACCACACAGTACCCAGTAGGATGATTCGCGTCTGTATGTGAGTATGCACTGTAAGGCCGTAGAAGCAGGGTGAACAAATGGCATAAAGGAAAAACCTCCAAGTGAGGCAAAACGGACAGTGTAAAAGATTCACTAAACATACCACACGGATGCCTCCCAGTGAGCATGTCTCGTACCCCGTACCGCACAGCGCACTCAGCAGGAAGATCCGTGGGCGTCTGGGTGCAAGTGGGTGTTAGTGGATGTATGATGTAAGTCGGGTGTAGATGGGTGTATGAGGTGAGACCGTAGAGACATGAAGATCGAATAGCGTGTCAGATCCCCAACGAAGACCTCTGGTTCCACCGGGGTCCACACCCAGGAAGATCTCCTGACCCACCCTTGGTCCACAGAGGTGCGGCCGGACTCCTCCCCGACTGGAGCTCGCCCAGGCTTCCCCAGGAGAAATCCTTGGAAATCGTCAGCGCTCAATCGATATTCATGTTCATGAGGTCCCTTACATGCTGGTGATCTGGGGAAGACACAACATCGTCAGTATCAGGTGGCTCAAACCTATGGCCATAAAACAATGCAAAACGGTCCAAAGGAGGGAGAGCAACTTCCTTTGGGTCAAAGTCGAGATCGTCCGAGGCGATGCTGCTTGCAGCGCTGTTATTCACGGGCGTATCTCCAAAACAATCAGATTCGGAACTCGGAGTATCTTCATGATCGAGTTCCTCACCATCCAGGCTTGGGTGTGCAGTTGGGTCCAAATCCCGGACTGGGTCAGTGACGTTTGACTCACTGTGAGCTTGTGAGACATAAAGGTGGGCTCGTGAAACATAAAGAGGCAAAGCCTGCATTGAGACATAATCATCAGTCGGGGACCCTTGCAAGTGGCCCACATCATCATTAGTAACATCATCAGTAACATTATTCTCAGGTGGCGTAGGCTTGCGGCGTAGGCAGCCAGCAACAGTCATAGCCGTACACATCGAGAAGAAATGAGAGGAGTCCCTTAGGAACTCGTTGACGTCTGCATGCGACGCGTTGGGGCCCAGAGGAATCGGCCTCCTGGCGGCCTGAAATGCTTCGAGGTCCGCAAATGTGTAATCGACATTATTATCAGTAATATCAACAATGGAAGAACAATCTTCGGAAGCGGAGATCTCATTGTCGCGGCCCAGTGACTCGTTCGGGTCGTCGTTCCAGGATCCGCGATCTGCAGTCACGTCGACGGCCGGAGTGTCATCTGGACCCACGGTCAGCTTGTCGGTCATCACCATGGCCTTTTCTGGTGTCGTCTTCAGTGTCCATCCTGTGGTAAACTTTCTCACACACGCAAGGACTAAAGCCTCGATTAGTACACAACAAACCACGATTCCAAGGACTATTGCCAAGGCGGTCAATATCTACTTTACTATCGTACCTGTCCATCCTTTGGTTGGCGGCTTTTCCTGCCGTCTCGTCCGCCCTTGCATTGCCCCGAGCAACGTCAGTGTCCGCCCTTTGATGGCCGCGACATTTGATCACCGCAATAGCGCGGGGAAGCAAAATGCTTTGGAGTAGCCCTCCCAATTCTACCACGCGCACCACAGCCCATATCCACCACAATTTACCTGTACCCTCTACCTATTTTAAACTACTATCCACGGGTATTCGTGAAGGGGGTCCATCTTTCCCAACCACTCCCTTCGCACCAGCCACTCCCCGTTGTCCATAAACCTCTGAGACACACACACAACCTGTCCATTTCACAGTGAGGTGGGGTGCAGATCAATTCTGAAATAACAAAGAGGGTTTTGTCTGAAATTCGTCTCATGAAAACCCATCCAAGAGTCCAGTGTGACAGACAGACAGACACAGACACTGTGACACACAGAAAACCCCAGGTACACATTCAAACCAGCTTGTCCTCAGATCCACAAATGTTCACTTTCTTCCATTATAATCCCCTTATTTCATTTCCTGTGCAAATTAAACCGACAGTTCAACCAAGGTCGCAGCACGAGTCGGGCCTGGTGTGGGAGTGAACCAGATAAGACTTTGGCTGAAATGTACGCTGGCCCGACCAAGCCCGTTTAAAGGAAACGCATGTTAAATGCAGTGAATTTTCTTCTACAAATGGCAAAATGAAATTGGACGTAGCTTTTTAAAGCACTTTTGACAATTTCCACTTTGGACTTTTGGTCCAACCACCACTTTTGGTTTTGGTCAAACTTTTGACTTTGTCCAATTTCCAGCTAACGTTAACCTTTAATTTAAACCAAATTGCAACTGAAGTTATTTTCCTGAACCCAGGCAGTTACATACATCCCTGCTCACGCCACACAAGACAACAGGTGATCCACTTTCAACAGATACCACACTACACAGAAACCTTTGGCAATGCAACAACGAACTTCCAAAAACAACAACAAAACATTTAATCCACCTCAATGGCTCACCTAGCAGCTCATTGTGTCCCGGTCTATCTCTTCTTGCATCTACACTGTTCACAGCAAGTCCAATTCATCCTTTAAGTCACATGTACCCAGAGTATATGAAACAACCACTCAAACTTAATCCAGCTACACATACCGTTTTCCCAAAAACTCACAGGGCAGTCCAAATCCAGACCAGTCATGCATTTACATGTAAATATTAGGTATAGTATCTAAAATTAAACAAATGGTCGACTTCCGGCTCACAGATGAAAAGCTTGTATCTTTAAGATTGATCTAAGCTTCCAACATTTCAAATCGTCACTTGAAACATCAGCTTATATCAAAAATACTTGCTCATTCCTGGAATCGCACGTTCAACCTTTTGTGTCATGACACAATATCTATTTAAATAACTATTTTCCATTTATACATTCATAGAAATGTTAGCGTCGGTCACAATCCACATGGATTGTAGCTGTCAGCGAGCGAGCCATCCATTCCATACAAGTTATTTCACACAACCATTCTCCATACACCTGGGTTTGCACACCTGTGCCCACACACTGACTCCAGGCTTCTTCATTCAATACAATGCACTCACCCCCACTCACAATACTCTGCTCAATAGACAATACTCTTCTACACACACACACAGCGTCATTTGATCTAACTACTCCCTTCTGAAACATGCGCTTTGCAG
Source organism: Myxine glutinosa (assembly GCF_964187855.1). NCBI lineage: Eukaryota > Metazoa > Chordata > Myxini > Myxiniformes > Myxinidae > Myxine > Myxine glutinosa. The sequence goes on from NC_136266.1 coordinate 10,319,247, forward strand.
TCACCCCTTATATTATTGCGCTCCCCCATCACTACAATACTCGGAGCACACTGACGTCATCTCCCATTTTCCCCGTCCCATATGCACTAGACTATAGGAATTAAAATTAAAATTGAACATAAATCCACAACAACTTAAATCAACATAAAACCCAGCGGTTTTATCAACAGCCCAGCCACTTTCCTTGTTCGCTCTCCTTCTGTGGAACTGTAACCTTTGCCACTTTGTTGTCTTTTCTCTGCCAGTAATACAAACCGAAGCACACCTTTGTCTGCACATGTACTTTAACCATAATTATATGAGACCCAACACCAGGAGTGCTCCCTGGAGCTGCCATAACTCGCCTTCACACCCCATCCAACCACATATCTCACTCAACCTTGCCAAAATCCAATCTATTTACCTTTGTTGCACACAACATCTGTCCCCCATTGCCCATCAAAAGTGCCCACTCCACAACCCACAATTTTCTCAGGGTACACACCTGTCTTTACTGTCGAAATCCATGTTTCAGAAATATAACTCCATGGCCTGCTAGACAGCCAGACAGACACAACAATGAAACTATAACCTCCATTCTCCTTCCATGGTGAGTTTGTACCCCAATTTGTCTTGTCGATTTGTTCCATATTATTCCCATATTTTCCTATTCCCCTTCCAATGGAACGTAAATCATGGAAGTAAGTTACCAAAAGAACTCCCCTCCAGGCCAAAGGTGTGTATTTCACACCTCTACGGCATTTCACACCATGACATAATTTTAATCTTTCTCATTACACAGCTCATTGGCTCCCATGTCCTGTCAAGCCATGTGCAGCTTCACAATAACAAACCACCATTAACCTACCTCCCCCTGTTATTTATTTATTTTTCGTAAATAAACAAATAAACAAGAAAATAACCTAGTCTGTTTATTGAAAATAAAAAGTTCCCATATGTCTTTCCCTGTAACACTCACCACGGGTGTGCACTCCCGCAAATACCCCCACTCGCGTGCTCCGATGTGCCCCCTCGCACACTTGCCACAACATAAAACTCCCATTTACTGGATTAAACCTTGGCCCTCCGTGAAATCACACCACAGACTTACGATCAGACAAACAGGCAGACACGTCTTTCCTCCATGACATCATACATTGGGACCTTGTCAGTCGGATCACAGGCCACAGGAGAAATACAAAAACCTCCAACCTACTCTCCAACACCGTCAGGTTGGAGAAAATATCCGAGTAAGTGTTTCTACGCCCCCTTAACTATTTCTAAGCTTTCTATGCAACCTTTTAAAACTCACAATAGTTTAATTTCAGCAAGATTTTCTTTACTATTTTCCCACGTCATTCATGCCTAATACACCTCACACATCCATACATACCGCACAAGTAGCCAATACCAATCAATACAAGAAACCCTTTCATGCGTCAATGACACATGGCACACACAATGGACACAAATACATACTTCAATGACAGACATCCATATATACATTTATTCATTCATTCATATACCAATGAGTCTCTCAGACGTCGCGCGAACACCGGATCGACTCCAACCATGCACCTCCAACAGCCACTCCCCTGCCAACCTAGGCAACGCATTTTAAATCATGCGTTTCCCTATACATTCTCCATACCACGTGACTGACAAGCCAGCTCGCATTTCAAACCACTGCGCACATTCAGCCGTGTGAACAGTCGCAAAAATTCACAGCACAACGACCGGAGTGGGTCGTGTACAACGCCTTATGTCTCAATCATTCAAAAGAAAGGGGATTCTTAGACCGGGGTGGAAAGGGTGAGTTGGGGTGAAAAGGGTGGGGCAGGGAGGGTGGTGTTGCCTGGAACCCCGGGACAGAGCTCAGGGCTGGGAGGGTAGGGGTTTGGTATCTGCCTGACCCTCCCACGGGGACTTGACTTTCAACGAGCGGCATCAGTCGCTCGTTAGCCTGCCTCTCTATTTCCTTAACCGCTTCATCCTGCATTTTATTCACCTGTTTCCTCAGGCCCTTGAGTTTTAATACCTCACCGGCCAGGCTGGCCTGTTTCGATCTTGCCTGTCACTTCATCGCTTCTTCCTTCCATCAACCAAAGACTTTCCAATAGTCAGGTGGGAAGTGTTTCGTGTCCTGTTCTAACTTTTCTAATGCCCCATACAACACGTCCAATTTTTCCAGCGCAAAAGACCCTCCTTTGGGCCACGGTTCACCTAGATCCTTAGTCAGCGCAACCCATGACTTCCCTGGTCTCGCAGCATCATAGCCATACCTCCGAAACATGAAAAATGCTGGGGTATTTCTAAGAGGTTCACCTGCCTTTACAGTCTTATTACCCATCCAGTTCCCCATCCTAGGAAAATTTAGTTTACCGACGTAGCCTTGTACTCGTGAGGTTCGTCCGCCTCGCGTTCTACCTAACTCTGAAAGGCTCGTAGCCTTGTGTACCCGTGAGGTTCGCCCGCCTCGCGAAGTACGGCCTTCTACCTAACTCTGAGAGACCCGTAGCCTTGTACCCGTGAGGTTCGCCCGCCTCGCGAAGTACGGCCTTCTAACCTACCCTTACTGTACTCTCCTGGCGTCCTACGCCCTTATAATACTTCTAATCTTACTCATAATTCCGACGTCTCCCGGGTAGGCCTCGGATCGGGACACCGCCCTTATCCTTACCCTCACAACCCAGAGATCTATTACCCCTTAACCTCGGGCGCCCAACGTGGGCACCCCCCTTACGTAACGTTACCCTGACGAGTCCATAAACAGTCAGTTGCTCCGGGACCCAAGCGGTCCGTATTTAAATTTAGGTTCGTGGATCAGGTATGAGCAGGGAACGGAACAAACGGCATCCGAGCAAGAGAGTGGGTTACAATTTGGACTGACCCCCAGGCTATAAAGGAAAAAACAAAAGAAAACCCACAGCTCACCTGACCCGGATCAATTGCTAGCTGGTCTCACCACTCACTTGCCTGGGACCGCGTCCCGGACTGCACAGACTGATCCCACCGCTGCCACCAGTTGTCGGAAATGAGACTTAGAACTTGGGACTCAAAAGACTCAGAGAAAAGGAGCAACGGATATATTTATTAGAACTCGATTACTCAAGCTTGAGGACAGCAAAGGTTGCACTGAAACTCACAAGAAATGACCAACAGTACAGCAAGATGCTCTGAATTAAATCAATTAAACCTTGCTTTATATAAGGAATATCAGGGGTGGGGTTAGCTCACAAGATACAGAGATAGAATGGGCTCATTGGTCCCAGAATGGGCTCATCGGTCCCCCCACCATAGTCCCATCCTGTTGTTCAGTTAGTTAGAGGAAGCTCATCAAGGCCACTCATAGGTTAACTCAGATAAGGAGATGGTCAGCCATCTGTGGCAACCTGTTTACAACTTTCTGTATAGAACTTTGGTTGAGAAAGAACAAAGGGAGGGTGAATACTCATGAATACTCATAAAAGTGTCAACATTCAGGATATTGGAAAAGTCATGAAGAGATAAGAACTGTAGCCAAGGCCAGCTGAGGAGAACTGAAAGATTGTGCCCACACAGGCTAAGAGCACACAGGAAAGAACTCCTTATTAGGATATTACACATCCTCAAAGCACAAGAAAGAACTTAAGTATTATAAAGAGTTCAGTAATAAGGAAAACAGAACATATAATTGGTTATACTTGGTAATTGGTAAAGCAGCATAATAACAAAGGGGGAGGGGCATAATAGCTCCCTACATATACACACATAAAGCGCGGCGTTACGCGCGCTGCTTGTGAGCAAGGAGGAAGCGGACAAGCGGTAACATATAAACGTCTTTATTGTGAGAGCACACTGTAACACTGAACTGCTCCGGGCTGGTCGCCCGGTGTATATCATGAGGCCACGCCTACCCCTCGGGCGTGGCCACTGCCCACTTGGTGCGTGGAATGATGTCACCACGCCAGTGGGCTTTTGTGTCCGCCACACACACATATATACACACACACATACATACATACATACATACACACATATATACACACACACACACACACACACACACACACACACACACACACACACACACACATATATACACACACACATATATATACACACACACATAGACACACACACACACACATATATATACACACACACATATATATATACACACACACACACACACACACACACACACACACACACACACACACACACACACACACACACACACACACACACACACATACATACATATACTCCGCGGTGCGAAGCTCCGGGGCGACGTGCGTAGGCGGGTGCCCGTGGTGCGCCGTCGGCACCGGGGCGAACCTCCGGGCGGTCTCCTGCAGCGCGGAGCGCAATATATATATACTAGTGGGGTCACCCGTGGGAATCCCACGGGCATGGACGTGTGTGACATTTCGACATATTGAGTTAGATGCTGCACCTGTTTCACAATAACACACACACACACACACACACACACACACACACACACACACACACACACACACACACACACACACACCTCGTTTTTTCTTTTCTGTATCTCACAATTCGGTCTCTCTTATTCACACACCCACACAAACACACACACACACACACACACACACACATACACACACACGTACACCGACACACATATACACATACACACACACACACGCAAACACACATACACATATACACACACACATGCACGCACACGTACACACACATGTACACCGACACATGCATATACACATACACACATATACATATGGATACACACACATTCACACACATACACATATACACATACACACACACACACATGCATACACATACACACATATACATACATACACACACATACACACACACACACACACACACACACACACACACACACACACACACACACACACACACACACACACACACACACACACACACACACACACACACACGTACACCCACACACATGCACACACATATATATACACATACAGACACACATATATACACATACAGACACACACATATATACACATACACACATATATACACACACATACACATGTGTACACACACATGTACACCGACACACATGCACACACATACACATATGCACATACACATATACACAAAATGTCATCAAACGAAAAAGTAATATATCTTAACGGAAAGGCAAAAGCGAATTTTAAATATATATCGACACATTGCCGTCGGTGTCATGTTGGGCGGTGTATGATACACCATGCCGCGTTTTTAAAAAATATATCTCTGCATTTTCCCGCGTGTGTGGAATGTTTGTGGAAAATTAAAGATTTCAAATAAACCTATTTAAAGTGTATGCGCGCGCACGCACGCACGCACGCGCGCACGCACGCACGCACGCACGCACACACACACACACACACACACACACACACACACACACACACACACACACACACACACACACACACACACACAACGAAGAAATATCTCTCGGTAATTTCCTGAAACACATTTTACTTCCGGCTAATGTTGAATGAAATAAAAACGAAGAAATATATGTCGGCATCATTGTTGACGTTTTTGTGACGACTGTCATCAAACGAAAAAGTAATATATCTTAACGGAAAAGCAAAAGCGAATTTTTAATATATGTATATCGACACATTGCCGTCGGTGTCATGTTGGGCGGTGTATGATACATCATGACGCGATTTTAAAAAATATATCTCTGCATTTTCCCGCGTGTGTGGATTGTTCTCAATTATTGCTGACACCGAGTCTAAAAGTAAAACCATCGATAAAAATGAAATCATATGGTGAGTTAGATTGGAGATAAAGGCGTGAGAGAGACTCAATGGCCTTGAAGTTGAAGTTACAGGCCTTTGAGAATTCATTTCGTTCTATAAACGGCAACTTTCATTGTATTTTCTTCCCGTTTTTTTTCAACCGAGTCTAAAACTATGTTAGCGACTGTGAAAAATGAAATGATATATCGAATTTGATTTGAAATAAAACTGGGAGAGAGCAAGACACCACGGGCCTACAAAACAGGACTCAAAGCTATGCGAGTTAATAAAATGGTGGATATTTGTTTATAATTATATGAAGGCACTCCCAGAATGGGTGGAGCTATGGGTGGAGCTACTCTGCAAACAGTAAGTAAGTAAGTACCGTAAGTAAGTAAGTACCGTAAGTAAGTAAGTAAGACGTAAGTAAGTAAGTAAGTGTGTAAGTAAGTAAGTAAGTAAACCGAGTAAGCCACACCCCGGACAGACACCCAACAGAATCATCTACGGCTATTATAATATAGATATAATAATATGTATGTATATGTGTTAGTGCTGTGCCGATATCAATCAGAACGGTAGGCAGAACAAGCTGATATCGGCTATTTTTCGGTAATCTGTACCAGCAGATTACAATCAGTGTATAGCTCCGATGTCGATGACCGATTAAAGTTGTACTGTACTCTATACAACCCCCAAACCTTGAGTAGCGTTCACCCTTGTTTAGAGTGCATTTCAATAGACAAATTGAAGAAAACAACGTTGTACCTTTTGCTTTAGAAACAGCTGCAGGTACAAAGAAAAACGTGATGGTTCTTCCTGTACAATGCGAAACGCGATGGCTCTTCGTGGCTTCCTGGCAGACTACGTCTTGACGACATACGTACGTCTTGACGTCACACGTTGCAGGCGTGCATCAAAGTGTCCGTTAAATTTATTATTTTCACATTTCGAAGGTGGCCTCACAGTATTCTGGCTTCCCGGGCAAAATGAGGAACATTTTAAATGCATTTGGTAAAATTATTGCTTCATTCGTTAAACCATATACTGTGACGTGATCTCGCGCAATCTCACGTGATCCTAAGGTGCATGACGCTCCCAAAACACGTGACCAAACACATAGAGCTCTATTTATTCCTCGGTATTTAAATAACAATTACTTCGTTTTTAATCTCTTCTTCCTCCTCTGTTACCCTCGTTATTTCCCGGTGCGCCTCTTCACTCCCTCTTTATGGCTCCCAGTTGCCCCTTGGTTTCCCCCTGTGTATTTTTTTTAAATTATTTTATTGTGTCGGTATTTTCCTTAATCTGTGTGTTTCATTCATTTTTTGCCCTATCGCTAGTCCTTCTACCCCCTGTATGAGTCTTTCCACCCCCTTCACGTTCCCCATCTCTCTCCTCTCTCTTCTTCAAGTTTTCCCGAACAGGCGCCATGTCCTTGCGCATCGCTTCACCCATCTCACAATTGATTTCCCCACTCGTGTCCATTCTAGTGCCCATCACTTGCATTTCGCTGCTCATTCCCTCATCAACTCCATTTGTGATTTGAACGGGGCCATAAAGAGCCCCATATCGAGCGTTGCTGGCGTTACCTGTGGTACCTCTGATACAAGTTCCATGGACACCGAATTGTCCTTGTTTCGGTTCTTCTTATGCTAACCTTTTGAAATCACCAGGTGAGTACGTACCTACCTACACTCGTGCACTGATAAAAAAAATTATCTTAAATTTAGAAATTTTAAAACTGATTGAACAAGTGATCGATTAATTTAATTAATAAATAATTGTTCGGAATGGAATTCCTTTGTAACCCGGGGAGCGGAGGGGGAATCCCTGTTCCTGCTCCTGCATTTACATATTTCGTGTTAAGGTTGATTTTCAGACGACCAGACAAGCAGGAAACGGTGCATTTTGTATCAGTCAATAACTGAAACTGATCGAATGAGCTTCCTTTCTTCATTCATTCATTCCTTCATTCCTTCCTTCCTTCCATGTGAATGCTGCTTCATTGGAATGAACATTACCTCAGACGGTATGTACCTCATTGTTCGTTTTAAAATAACAGAATGCTGTTCTGTTCGATGAACCAATCGATTAGAGAACAGATTTAAAATGTGTCGATTCACGGCCATTCGATAACATCAATCCGGGCATAGCACCGATGAAGTACGATAAACACTTTATGTGCAAAATTACGTCATTATTTAATTTTATAATCGGAATCGGTGGTATAATCGACAGATTATTTTTTTTAGCATCGGTTATAGTCAAATTTCCTAATCGTCACAGCACTAATCCATAATGATGAAAGGCAGTGTCCGTCCGTCCGTCTGTCTCCATAACTCCAAAACCATGAAACCGATCGGCCCTAAACTTTGCATGCATACACCTGGACCTCCAACAGATTGCAAGGATGAAAACTGGGTGTTTGTGTGTGTTATGACGACCTTTTTGAAGATGATTAACGAGATGCTCAACAACAACAACAACAACATGCATTTTAAGGCCATTTTCCCTGCTAGAGCGGGGGTTAGCCTTGCGGTCCCCGTGACAATCTTCTCCATTTTGCCCTATTTTCTGCATCTCCCCTTCTTAACCCCCCTGCCCGCATTTCTTCTTCCACCAGCTTTAGCCAAGTCTTTCTCGGTCTTCCCCGTCTTCTACTTCCCTCTACATTCATTTCCATCACTCTTCTCAACCAGTCACTTTCATCCTTCCTCAACACATGACCAAACCATCTCAACCTGTTCCTCTTCACAGCATCCATCACAGGCTCTATTCCCATCATCTTTCGCAATTCATCATTTGTCTTCCTCTCTCTCAACGATACTCCGCACATCCACCGAACCATTCGCATTTCCACCCTTTCCAACCTTCGTTGCTGCTCTACGTTCATTACCCATGCCTCGCTCCCATAAATCATAACACTTCTCACACATGCAGCATACACCTTTCCCTTCAGCTTCAACGACACTCCCCTCCTCATCAGCACGCCACTCAGTTCCCGAAACTTCTTCCATACACATCTCACTCGAGCAACCGTTGCCGAGTCTGATCCACCTTCTCCATTCAGCATGTCTCTGAGGTAGCAAAATGTTTTCACACCTTCCAGCTTCACGCCGTCTCCAAGATCCAACTCAACATTTCCTCCATCTGCAGCTCCCTCTGTGCACACCTTACACTTGAATGTATCTGCCACGCTGGTTAATGACCCTCTCAGACCACTACATTATTGATGAACCCACTCAGCGCACATTGTACATTGAATGGAGTTCACTCCGACACCCTTCCTACACACAGCACAGGGCCACTTCCCAGGTCTTTCCACCTCACCACATGCTTTACCACTTGCCATCACCTTCGTCTTTCCTATATTCACCTTCAGACCTTTTGTCTCCATACATTCCTTCCACTTGTTCATCTTTTCCTTCAGTCCATCCATACTTTCCGCAATCAACACCAGATCATCTGCATACAACAACTCCCATGGTAAACCCTCCTTTACGTTCTGAGCCAGCACCAACATCACAGCTACAAATAGTAGTGGACTTAGTACCGACCCCTGATGCACTCCCACCCCCACCTCAAACTCACCACTGTTCCCGTCCTTCGTCCTTAGAGCTGTGCGCGCTCTTTTGTACATTGCCATCACAACTCTGATCAACCATTCCTCCACTCCTAACTTCCTCATTGCCCATGTCAATACTTCGCGTGGAACCCTATCGAATGCTTTCTCCAGATCAACAAACCCAAGAAACAACTTCTTCCTCTTCTCCATGTACTTCTCCTGCAACTGCCTCACAATAAAGAGCACGTCTGTCGTTCCTCTTCCTGGCATAAATCCAAACTGCATTTCGTCGATCTTCACCTTCTTCCTTATCCTCCTCTCCAACACCCTTTCCAATACCTTCATTCCATGCTCCAATAACTTTATCGCTCGGTACGAGCCACACTCCAGAGGGTCACCTTTCCCCTTGTATAGAGGGACGAGGGTACTCAGTTCCCAATCCACTGGAATGCGACCTTCTTTCACCGCCAGATTAAAGATCTGTGCCATTCTCTTCACACCCAACTTCCTGCTGCCTTCAACATATCTCCCACAACTCCCGTCGGCCCTCCCGCTTTTCTACTCTTCATTGCTTTTTTTTTTTTTCTTTTTTTTTGTATACTGAATCGAGGCTCATGAAAGAGCTAACATTTACTTCACAAACAAACCAACCAGACAAACAAAATATATAAAAAGAGGGAGCGGAAAAACAAGATGGGGAGAGAAGGGGAAGCACACAAACACAACATTTGAGAGCAGGGAGATGTGTGGAAGGGAAAGGGCTTGGGGGGCGGAGGCGTGGGAAGGGGGGGGGGGGAGGGAGAAGTATAAAACACAAGGACACCAAGGACTTCCAGGACAGAAGTTGGTATTTCAAAAAAGTGGAATTGGGGTGAAATTACCGGGGGTAGAAAAGATCAAGGTTTTGGATGGGGGAAGATGAGAGATGGTGGTGAACAGCTGTTTTAAAGACCTGGAGGGTGGAGTGGGATTGAAGAGAGTGAGGGAGTTTGTTCCAGAGGTGGGAGAAAAGAGGAATGAAGGAGTGAAGGTGAGCAGAGAGTCATTTATCGCTTCCTCAACTTCCTTCTCTGTTATCTTCTCTGCCGGTCCGAAAACTGGGTTACTCTCTATGTTGCCATCCCATTCATTCTCTGTATTCAACAGCATTTCCATATATCTTTTCCATCTTCCTTTAATTCCATCTGGTCCACAACGATTTGTCCCACTTCACCCTTCAAGCAACTCACCCCCATCACATCACACCTCTCTTTCGCTATCTGCTTTGCAATCCTGAATACCGCTCTCTGACCCTCTTCCGAATCCAAGCGTTCTCCGAACATTTTCCTGCATGCCTCCTGCACCTTTGCTCCCTCTTTCTTTGCAGCCTTCTTGGCTGCCTTATAACTTTCGTGCTCTGCTTTTTCTCCTGCCGTACCCTTCGCCTTCTGCCACTCCTTGAACTTTTTCCTTTTCTCGTCAATCCTCTTTCCAACTTCATCATCCCACCACCATGTTTCCGAGTGCCTCGGTGGTCCTTTTGTCCATCCACATACCTCACCAACGGCTCCCAACCGACTATCTTTCATTGACATCCAACGACGTTCAAGCTCAACCACATCATCCTCTACCATACTCAGCCTCTCTTTTAATGCCTCTCTTACTGTCACCTCTTTCAACCTCCACAACTTCATTCTCGGTTGGTACTTCACCCGCCAAGCTCTCCTCGCACCTTTCACCCTTATGTCGCAGACAACCAAGTGGTGCTGTGAAACAGCCTCCTCCCCCGGGATCACCTTTGTGTCTCGGAGGTGCCCCCTATCTCGCCTACGCACCATCAGGTAGTCAATGGTTGTCGTCGACCCACCTGACGTGTATGTAACAAGCTTATTATCCCCTTTCTGGAACTGAGTATAACAAATCAGCTCCATCAGCAAACTCCAAAATCCTTTCACCTTCTCCATTTCTCACACCATATCCGTAACCCCCATGAACAACCTCAAAACCGTCCATACTCCTTCCCACATGTCCATTTATGTCTCCTCCTACCACAACAACTTCCTCATCTTTCACGTTTTCCATCAGCTTCTCTATCGCACACCAGAACCTGTCCTTCTCTTCATCGCTCCGACCAACCTGCCGAGCATATCCCGAGATGACGTTCACCAAGAGCTTTCCAATCATCATTTTCACCATCATCAACCTTTCACTCACTCTCGTCACACTCACCACACTGTCTACAACCTCCTCAGAAAACAGGACACCAACACCATTCACGCCCTCTGGGCACCCTTGCCACACAAACTTGTATTTCTGTCCCTGCCTACCCTTCACCATTCTCACACCACTTCCCTTCCATCTAGTCTCTTGCACACAACATATGTCCACTCTTCTTCTGACCAATACTTCCACCACTTCTCCTGATCTCCCTGTCATTGTCCCTACATTCCATGTCCCAAACCTCAGAAACCGATCTCCACTTCGGGCTGTACCCTGCCCACATGTAGTTGTAATTGTCATGGTTCTCTTTTTGAGGCAATGTTTTTATGGCCGGATGCCCTTCCTGACGCCAACCCTCTTAGTCGCCTCTTACGACACGCAGGGATACGGTGTACCTATTCTAACCAGGGTACACACCGTACACACCGGTCCAAGTCATTGTAATTCATGTAAAAGCACAAGGATGACGTCCTCCCAAATACACTACACATTCAAGCTCCTCCACAAGCTTGAGATCACCATTGATAACAAAGAAAAGGTTCGTTTACACTGCACGTTAAGCAGCTAAGATGGCCAGGCGTACAGAATGTAAACGCAACACTTTCGAAGGTGAGATCCTCAGTGAGCAGAAGCACTCGGAGCCCTCAAGCACGTCGTGCAAACGAGCCTCAGGAAGCAGGAAAGGAGGCCTCAAGCACGTCGTGCAAACGAGCCTCAGGAAGCAGGAAAGGAGGCCTCGAACACGTTGTGCAAACGAGCCTCAGGAAGCAGGAAAGGAGGCCTCGAGCACGTCATGCAAACGAGCCTCAGGAAGCAGGAAAGGAGGCCTCGAGCACGTCATGCAAACGAGCCTCAGGAAGCAGGAAAGGAGGCCTCGAGCACGTCGTGCAAACGAGCCTCAGGAAGCAGGAAAGAAGGCCTCGAGCACGTCGTGCAAACGAGCCTCAGGAAGTAGGAAAGGACGCCTCAAGCACGTCGTGCAAACGAGCCTCAGGAAGCAGGAAAGGAGGCCTCAAGCACGTCGTGCAAACGAGCCGCAGGAAGCAGGAAAGGAGGCCTCAAGCACGTCGTGCAAACGAACCTCAGGAAGCAGGAAAGGAGGCCTCAAGCACGTCGTGCAAACGAGGCTCAGGAAGCAGGAAAGGAGGCCTCAAGCACGTCGTGCAAACGAGCCTCAGGAAGCAGGAAAGGAGGCCTCAAGCACGTCGTACAAACGAGCCTCAGGAAGCAGGAAAGGAGGCCTCAAGCATGTCGTGCAAACGAGCCTCAGGAAGCCTTGTCTTGTCCTTTCCTCGCTTGTTTAGCTGATGACGATGAAAAGAAGACCGACGAGGGTCGAGTTGAATCTTCCCGCGCTGAGATTGAGTATCGTATACAACACAAGGGAATGAAAAAGAAATAATATAATGTTCTTTGTGTTTGTATCGGCCGGCACTCAGCTCTGGTCTACGAGGCTTTTAGGAGTTTGATGGTCGTATCCGTGGTATAACCACCCCGCGTGGGAAGCACACAAGATGGCGCGGATTCGCGCCTGCAGCCAGCCGCCGGACTACAACATGTAAATGTTTCATGATATTTGTTATATTATATCACCTTTATCTATCAATATTGTTGAAATGAAGATCAAATAGCTGTATGTTGAAATATGTTGAAAAAGTCAAAACTTTACATGGGGTGTACTTACTTTTTCACGTGACAGTATATATATATATATATATATACATACACACATACGTATACATACGCTATTGTCTCTCTTTCTCACTTTCTTTGTTTCCTTAAGCGTGGTCACATGTTTTAAGTCACAAACTCTGGGTACAATTACAACTGAAAGTGGGGAAAATAATATCCAGAGGGAGCCGGGGTCCTCGTGTGAGGGAAACATTGCTTGCAGAAAGGGACGTGCAGCTGGGGTGAGGGAGTGGGAGATTGGTAGAGGAGGTGGGGAGGGGGTTTTGGGGTGAGGGGTGTTGGGAGGGGAGGTTGGGGTGAACAGGTGGTTGGGGTGAGAGTGGCTGGGGTGGTGTTTGGAGACGCCAACGTCTCTGTCTTTTGATTGAACCCGTCAGCGAAGCAATTGTTATTGTGATTATAAAATGGATTAAATTGGGATTTTTTGTGACTGATCTACACATAATACCCCATAATGTCAAAGTGGAATTTTTTTTTTCGAATTACTTACAAAATAATTAAAAATGAAAAGCTGAAATGTCTTGATTTAATAAGTATTCAGCCCCTTTGCTATGACACTCCAAATTGAGCTCAGGTGCATCCAACTTCCTTTGATCATCCTTCAGATGTCTCTGCAACTTGATTGGAGTCAACAATTAATTTCTAAAAAGTTTACAATGGGAAAAATTTTACAATTACAATGGGATCTACTACATTTTACAATGGGAAGCTCCATGTAACCTCTAATTTTCATAACTTGAAAGGATTCCACGAAAAGTAGGCGTAACTGCACATTTACACATTGTGCAAAGAGGTGTGGGCAGGATGAATCAATCAGCCTCATGGGGCAGGGCCGCAAGGCACATTTGACGGTAAATACTATTTAAAATGTTAGATCGTCTATAAAGTATGTACAGTACTGTACAATTACAACGTGAGTACGTGTATACACTTTGGACTGCAACATTTATGAACTGGAACGGCACTTGGTAGAGCGCATACCTCCACCAGGACAGTTTACGTTTTGTATCCTACTACCACCGTTTAGAGGCCATTTTTCCCCGCAAAGCGGGGGTTGGCCTTTTCGGGGACCGTGGTAGTTGTTGTTTTTTGGGTCCCCTTTTTGAAGCAATGTTTTACGGCCGGATGCCCTTCCTGACGCCAACCCTTTTTGCCGCCTTCAACGACAAACAGGGAATTACCAGTGAACTGGTACTCTATTAGCCGACCTCGGAAGGATGACAGGCTGAGTCAACCCCCCTGGCATTAATTCGGCGATCGACCGAGATTCGAACCCAGGATCCTAGGATCCTAAGCCGGCACCCTAGCCGCTAGCCCAACACCAGAGGAACTGAAGTAAAGATTATTCCATTTACGAACAGGAAACAGATAGGAACGAACGCGATCATGTTTCTCCCCCTCGCTGAGCTTTCCTCCTCCCTGGCTCATGATCAGCCACTCCTCACTCCAGGTGACACACTCTGGGCAGTGGGGTGGGTGATCAAAGCCAACGATCCTGAGTTCCCACACTCCAACTGGAATGGCTGGATGAAGAGAATCCAGTCGACAGGCCATCTCCACTCCTACATCTCCACATCTCCTCATTAATGATGCAAAGCAGAGCACACAGATCGACCCCAGTGACTATGGATGGACAATAGGTGTGCATGGGTATGAGCCAGTTCCAACACTGGACCCCACGGCTCCTGAGGAGCTATTGCAGTTCACGAGCTGTAATTGTCATGGAGATTGCAGCAACCGGCGATGCAGCTGCAAGAAGAATGGGGTCACGTGCATCTCGGCCTGTGGAGTCTGTAATGGCATTACATGCAGAAACTGCAGTCATGATGTTGTTGAGTCTGAAGAAGACATAGACAATGACTGTTGAAACTTCTGACATTGTGAATGAGAAATAACTCTCCTACTGATAGGTCATATTTGGATCAGGACCTGAACCAAAATCAAATCGGCTTCTTATTGTCACTAACCCAACTCATCCACCAAGTTTTGAAGTGTCATTTACAAAATTCTCTGATCCGGATTCGAATCTTCACCAAAATCTAATCATTTCTTCCTTGTCACATTCCCAACATGTCACTTGTCACATTTTTGTGTGCTTCCCCCTCTCTCCCAATCTTCTCTCCCGCTCCCTTTATTATGACTGATGTGTCCGTTTTTTTTTTGTCATTAATGTTAGCTCTTACACGAGCCTCGATCTTGTATCCAGAAGAAAAAAAGAAAAAAAAAACCGCTCCACCCAATTCGCATGTTGAGATATCCTGTTCACAGACAGATAAACAGACTGACAGATAGAGAAAGGCGTAAGCAAACAGGGGTGAAAATATAACCTCTGCCCACGTTTGGTGGCAGAGGTAAAAACTCAAAGGGATGTTACTCAAAAAAGTATGTAAAGGTCGGAATGATCATAGTAAGGGCATTTTATGAGATATTTCACAAATCTGTTAACTAAATTGTTACCAAAACATTTCTTCACCAATATGTTTGTAAAGGTGTGTAATAACATGTGTTAAAATGTTGAAGTTCAACTCCCGTGGGAAACCCAGAAAAAAAGCTGTTGAATTCGGGTACCGAAAAATTATTTTCGAGAATTTTTATTTTTTTTAATCGGCCCTTAAGTAACTTATGAGGGGTCAAATAAGGGTTTTTCATGATTCTGAGTTGATTGTTAACATTTATATTTTCACTTTTACATTTACACACAAAGTAGCTTTTATTTCACATACATATATAATACTCGAGAGTTATTTCTCATTCACAATGTCAGAAGTTTCAACAGTCATTGTCTATGTCTTCTTCAGACTCAACAACATCATGACTGCAGTTTCTGCATGTAATGCCATTACAGACTCCACAGGCCGAGATGCACGTGACCCCATTCTTCTTGCAGCTGCATCGCCGGTTGCTGCAATCTCCATGACAATTACAGCTCGTGAACTGCAATAGCTCCTCAGGAGCCGTGGGGTCCAGTGTTGGAACTGGCTCATACCCATGCACACCTATTGTCCATCCATAGTCACTGGGGTCGATCTGTGTGCTCTGCTTTGCATCATTAGCATGGATTCTCTTCATCCAGCCATTCCAGTTGGAGTGTGGGAACTCAGGATCGTTGGCTTTGATCACCCACCCCGCTGCCCAGAGTGTGTCACCTGGAGTGAGGAGTGGCTGATCATGAGCCAGGGAGGAGGAAAGCTCAGCGAGGGGGAGAAACATGATCGCGTTCGTTCCTATCTGTTTCCTGTTCGTAAATGGAATAATCTTTACTTCAGTTCCTCTCAGGATCTTAGCTTTGTCGAGTGCCTTCAACTTCACCCGGGGGAAAGCTGC
The DNA here is from genome assembly GCF_964187855.1 of Myxine glutinosa. Taxonomy (NCBI): domain Eukaryota; kingdom Metazoa; phylum Chordata; class Myxini; order Myxiniformes; family Myxinidae; genus Myxine; species Myxine glutinosa. The sequence goes on from NC_136266.1 coordinate 10,335,768, forward strand.
TGTTGTCTGTGGATCTGGCAACGGTGGTGCCGGAGAGGTGACTTCGATCCAACCCATTGAGTGAAAGGGAGTGTTTCCGTGAATAGAGACAATGTTTAAATCTATATTGTCTCCAACAAACTGAGTGACTGCATTGTTTGTTTCCCCAACCTCCATAAAGACCACCTGATCATTACTTGACAATTCACTTTCACTGGCTGGCACTTTGGCTGTCATCACTGATTGATCCTCAAGCGCAGCATCAACCGCAACCTCATCATTGATCTGTTCATCGGTTTCCTCCACAATGGTGTCAAGAGTGCCAGAAGTATCTGGAACATCATCTCCACTCCTACTATTAAGGAAGCAGTATTTGTAGTTTTGTGTCTCCGTGTAAGACTCAGTGTATCCCAGCCGGTGGAACTTGTTGAGCATCCATTTTGACCCAAATCTATGATCAAGTTGTATGGCAAGCCCCATTTGGTGTGGCAATACTCCAGACCGAGGTCGACAGGCCTTAATAAAATTCTGCCCCCAAACGGCAACTCTTTCGTCTGTCTTGACAATCGGTCTCAAGAACATCTGAAGGCTTGCAGGAACAAGTGTCAGCTGACTATCGATGTCAGTCATACTGTGTGTGGTGGGGTATGACTTTGGACCTAAATCAATCAAGGCAATATCATTGGATATGAAGTTGAGTGCCGTCTTTATGATCTGAGTCTTCTCATCTCCATGGTCAAGATTAGCATGATGCTCTCGCAGAATATTGTCGGTGCCATCTTTGAGACAGAGTACATCTGCCCTTCTTTCCTGTGTTGTGTAATACAAGGTGTCTTCGTATTTCTCTAGAAGTTTTATCTTTAGCCAATGCTTTGAATAAGAAAGGCTCTTCTCTGGTGACTGATCAAACTCCTGCAGCTTTTCATGGACTTGGTCCATGTTCATTACCCCATGCTCTAATTCTGAGTCTAACCATTCGCAGAATTCAATAAAAACTGCCTCTCGCTCCTCATCAATACTCCTCTGTCCTCTCTTCCTTTTTCCTTCCTCATCAGTCTTGGACAAACTGTCACCTCTCGCAAACATAAGTTTGCATCGCAAATGGTACAGTGTTTCTTCTGCTACCAAGTCGTTGATCCCTTCCAGGCGTCCAGTGACTTCAGTGCCCCAGTCATCCCCGCGACTCCGTGCTGTCTTCAGCAAGCTTGCCTTCAGTGTATCTGCAGTCAAATTATCTGGCACTCTGTATTTCTTTCTAGCTTGTGCTGGATTATTTTTGTAGAGCTGGGCTGGTTGGTTGCAAAGAATGCATACATCCTTATACAGGAGGTCAACTGACTGTGATCTTCTAGAACTGCAGCCAGTTGATGAACTGAACTCACAAGTAGTGCGTCTTCTCTTCAACTTTGATGACTCTTTCTCTGCCTTTGATGCTTGAGCTGACTTCTTGGTGGTTGCAACAAAGTTGTTGTACAGATCATTTTTACACTTCTGGTGGTACCTCAGTTTTCCTTCCTTTTGAGCCTCCTTCATACGTTCCACAACAGTAACATTTTCGACAGTTTCTGCTTGTTTCAATAAAGTTGAGTATCCCTTTGGAGTTGCCTGTATGAGCCTTTCAGCTGGTGTATCCGAGCGTGCACAGATGAAGCAATTGAGCACAGGTGGAGTAACGTCTTCATCCATATTGCTAGACTCCATGTCCTGCAAAGTAGAAAATGAGATATATTTAGAAATTATTTTTCCACAAAGGAGTGTCTGTGGTGAAATATAAATGTTAACAATCAACTCAGAATCATGAAAAACCCTTATTTGACCCCTCATAAGTTACTTAAGGGCCGATTTAAAAAAATAAAAATTCTCGAAAATAATTTTTCGGTACCCGAATTCAACAGCTTTTTTTCTGGGTTTCCCACGGGAGTTGACCTTCAACATTTTAACACATGTTATTACACACCTTTACAAACATATTGGTGAAGAAATTTTTTGGTAACAATTTAGTTAACAGATTTTCATATGTTTCCTTTACTATCACAATAAATCATCACGTGAAAACCATCTCGACATTTTTCCTTGAATAATATAATGATTGTCCCTCGAAACGACAGAGTTTTATCAAGCGAGCGCACACACACACACACACACACACACACACACACACACGAACCCACACACACACACACACACACACACACGAACACACACACACACGAACACAAACGAACGCACATGAACACACGCACGAACACATACGAACACACACACACACAAACACGAACGCACACACGAACGCACACTCACACAAACGAACACACACACACACACACACACCCGCACACACACACACACACACACGAACCCCCCCACACACACACACACACACACACACGAACACACACACACACGAACACAAACGAACGCGCACGAACACATATGAACACACACACACACACACACACGAACCCACACACACACACACACACACACACACGAACACACACACACACGAACACAAACGAACGCACATGAACACACGCACGAACACATACGAACACACACACACAAATACGAACGCACACACGAACGCACACTCACACAAACGAACACACACACACACACACACACACACACCCGCACACACACAGTGTCTTTTTCTAGGGAAAATCATTATTCAAAGAAGGATATAGGGATGGTTTCACATGATAATTTACTGTGATCATCCCGACCTTGTTTCCATACTTTTTGGAGTAACATCCCGACATCCTTTTGCATTTAAAAATATGTTTTTATTACTTGTATTATTAGGTTAATTATACATCAGGTATTGCGAAATATTACTAACGAATTTTTGTCGCTATTTTATTTTATCGTTGTATGCAGTTAATGGGGTGGGAGAGCAGAGAGTTTGAAGAGGGGGTGTTGGCGCTTTGGGGAGAGGGCGGGGGCGTAGGTGTGGAGGGGTGAGAGGGTGAGGCATGCGTTTGGGGTGGGGCTGGGAGGTTAATATTGAGATGCAATTGTTTCAAATCAAGCAATTGTTGAGATGTTTTGAAGAAACACAAGGACAGGTGTTCAGGATTCTGATTAAAGGTACTAGGACGTGCCCGTACGTGCATGTACTGTACACTATATGTTGATATGATTGCCCAACCATTATTTTATAAAGACAGGCCCAAACCATACGCTTTCATAATACAATTGAACAAGAACGATACTATTAGAGCGCATAGTGTCGCCTCGCGCATTCATTCTGAACAAAAATACCATCATTAACTGAACACACTACTGTTACGGCCTGCATACCCATATCATCCATGCTCCCCATTATGTCACATAGTTTCTTGGCATGGGTTATGAATGTCATAAATTAAATTCTTCACTCACATTGGGTCATAGATCAGATATATGAAGTTTCAGATTTTTTTTGGATCAGCATTTCAATTCAACCAATTATGGCTGAAATCCCTTCACCGATGACATATGTTGAAGTTGACATATGCCAAGTTTTTTTTTTTTTCATTGAGCAGTTTCAGAGAAAATAATGTCCAATTTTTTCCCTTGAATCCAATATGGCTGCCATACCATGTGTCCTATACCATCATTAATTTAATTATTTACTCACATCAGGTCATAGAACAGATATTTAAAGTTTCTGATTTTTGTATAAGGATTTCAATTCAACCAATCATGTCTGGGATAACACTTCACCCATGACATCATCGTTATCACTACTAGGGCGTGCCCGTACTATATATATATCTAAAATTATATCCCCCCCCCCTCTATTTACATGAAATGGTTTGGTCCATTCGCAAAGCCAAAGCGAACGGCTTGCGAGTACGGTAGAACCCCCCCCTCTATTTACATGAAATGGTTTGGTCCATTCGCAAAGCCAAAGCGAACGGCTTGCGAGTACGGTGACCATACCTTGGGAACCACTTGTCCGATTAATTTCAAACCTTGAAAAGGCACATCCTCGGGTCCCCAGCAATATACCTGGCAAGTTTCAAGTATATCGGACCCGTGGTTGTCGAGAAACAGCGGTCACAGACAAACACACAGACACACACACATACACACACACATACACACACACATACACACAGAGATTACTGGAATTATAGATAGATATATACCACATGCGGAGTTGATGACAAATGCCAAGTTTCAATTTTTTTTCATTGAGTGGTTTCGTTTTGATATCCCAAATTTTCCCTTTAATCCAATATGTGTGCCATACCATGTGACCTACGACATCAGAGTTAGCGATAAAATATTCTCCATGGGGAGTGCCTCCTATGTTTAAAGTTTCGCATCGATTGGACAACCAGTTGCAGAGAAAACCATTTTTAAAGAAAAATATACAAGTTCAGATACATTCAAAGTACACCGCCCCCATGCCAAATAAATTAATATCCTCCAGCGCGGCATTTCCGGGGCGCCTCTGGCAATACCGCCGTGCAGCTCATAGAGACTGTATTGGGAGGGAGAGGTGTACAATAATTCATTAATTAATTGCATAATTAAAATCAATAAATAATTATCATAAAATATTTACTAAATCAATTAGCTAATAGCATACCTAAACCACTAGTGCTTCATCCGAAGCTGTAACTTTTTGAAAAATAATAAATAAACCATTAATCGAAAATAAAAATTAATTAATTAATCAATAAATAATTAATCAACTAATTGATTAATCAATAAATCAAAAATATCCTTTAGAGCCAAATCACTTGGTCATTGTCGTGTCCAAATATTAGCTTCCTCGCTCAAAAGGTGCCTGAGATATTGCCCAGATGAGAAAGAAAATAAATAAATGATTAATAATGAAAATAAATAAATAGTAATCATAAAATAATTAAATAACATCAATTGGCTAATAGTTTACCGAAACCACCACCATTTCATCAGAATCTGTAACTTTAAAAATAATAATTAATTAAGCAGTTCATTGAATAATTAAATCATTAATTGATTCATTGATTAATCAATAAATCAAAAATAGCCTTTACAGCCAAATCACTTGGTCATTGTCATGTCCAAATATCATCTTCCTAAGCCAAAAGGTGCCTGAGATAATGCTGCCCAGAAAATAAAATAAATAAATAAGTACTCAATTAATCGATAATAATTAAATAACTCATCAATTAATTGATTCATCAAAAAACAAAACATACAGTTTTTGACAAAGTACTTGCTCACTATTGTGCCGAAATTTCCGCTTCCTAGCTCAAAGGATGGTGGAGATATCGGCCGGACAAACAAACAAACAAACAACCGGAGTGAAAACTGAGTATTCCCTTTCAGCGTGCGTCATTGCCGAGCCCCCTTCTCATTGCCGAGCCCCCTTCGGTGCCCGGCTATGACCTTTTGCAGTGCCTGGAGATGACATAGGAAAGGGGCGGTGTACAACAACCGGAGTGAAAACTGAGTACTCCCTTTCAGCGTGCGTCATTGCCGAGCCCCCTTCGGTGCCCGGCAATGACCTTTTGCAGTGCCTGGAGATGACATAGGAAAGGGGCGGTGTACAACAACCAGAGTGAAAACTGAGTACTCTCTTTCAGCGTGCGTCATTGCCGAGCCCCCTTCGGTGCCCGGCAATGACCTTTTGCAGTGCCTGGAGATGACATAGGAAAGGGGCGGTGTACAACAACCGGAGTGAAAACTGAGTCCTCCCTTTCAGCGTGCGTCATTGCCGAGCCCCCTTCGGTGTTATGCAGTGCCTGAAGATGCCATAGGAAAGGTGCGACGTACAATAAAGGAGCGGGAGACAAGATTGGGAGAGAGAGGGAAGCACACAAGCACAACAACAGTAGAGAACAGGGACATCGGGAGATCTGATCTGTGGAATAGAGAGGGCTGGGGAGATTATGGTTTTGGATATTTTTCTCAATATTATATTTCTCAATATTTTATTACCTCCACCACCAAAGGTGGATGGAGGTTATGTTTTCACCCCTGTCTGTTTGTCTGTTTGTTTTTTGTGAACAAAATATCTCAAAAAGTTGTGGACGGATTCGGACGAAATTTGGCAGAGATGTCGCGTATGTCACAAGGACGAAATGATTAGATTTTGGTGCAGATCCTGATTCGGATCCTAGAATACTAGAATTTTAAAGTGATTCTTCATCATTGGGAGATCAAGCCAAAAACGATACATATCAGGATATCTCGAAAAGTTGTGGACGGATTCGGACGAAACTTGGTGGACAGGTTGGGTGTGTGACAAGGAAGAATCTTTTCGATTTTGGTGACGATCTGAATATGGATTTGGATAGGAGAATTGTTTAATTTTTTATGTGATTCTTCACCATTGAGTGATAAGGCCAAGCAGGTGGAGGTATGCTTTCTACTGAGTGCCGTTCTAGTTTTTGTATATTTTTATTCTATGAAGGTTTTGCTTCTCTATAATTATGAGTATGTTTATTACCAGCTGTGATTAATAGGGCTGGCAGGATGGTTTAGAGGTACGCACAGTCGCTCTTAGCCGTCTAGCATGGGTTGGAATCCCAACCCAGCTATAACCTATCATCCTGGTGCTTCACAGGTAGGTGAATCAATGAATCATCAATGTGCGTCCCTCGGATGGATGTTAAACTGGGCCTCCTGTCTGCCGACAATGGCTTGTCGACGTTAACGATCCCACGGTGTCCTTCGTGAAAGGTCGGCGAGCTATCGCCGGCACCATGAACAAGTTACAAATACCTGTCTTGAGTTCCTGTGTCACGGTGGCAACCCTTGGTGGGATGACCGATAGGTTCTCAACGTTTCATCGTCCGTAGTATGAGTATGTCCCCGACTGATCTCGACTCCTTAATCACTCCTCTTCTTGGGGGGCCTATAATGGAAATGAAGGCAGAAGTGTTATTGCAGGATGACAAGTTTTGAATACGAGGTGACACACTAACATGCGTGTTCGGAAGAATTTTCATGCCTTGTGTGCAAACTCTCATGTCAGTACTTTGTCTTGCAGATCCGGAGGAGACGACCTACCCCGGCTTGCCTTGTCCTACCAGAGCTGCCATTCCCTACAGGTTTGGAATTCTGTGATGCTTCCCTAACATCAAAAGTCATACTGACTAGATACCCTGATAGCTTGCTCTGCTGTTCTCATTTCTTTCTCTTCTCGCTTCACCTCATCCTTCACCTCTGATCTGCTTGAAGGAAAGTAATTTTCACTCGTATTCATAATCAGGGTGCAAAATCAGATTCTCTCAACTACAGGCAATGACATCACTTCCAATTGTAAACAACAACAAATTCTTAATCACGCGTTTTTTTTTTTGTTTTTTTTTTTTTGTACACTGAATCGAGGCTCGTGAAAGAGCTAACATTTACTTCACAAACAAATCAACCAGACAAACAAAACATACAAAAAGAGGGAGAGGAAGACAAGATGGGGAGAGGAGGGGAAGCACACAAACACAACACCTAAGAGCAGGGAGAAGCGCGGGAGGGAGACGGCCTGGCCTGGGGGGAGGAGGCGTGGGAAAGGGGGGGGGGGGGGAGAGGTATAAAACAGGAGACCAAGGACTTCCAGGACAGAAGTTGGTATTTCAAAAAAGTGTAGGATTTGGGGTGAAATTAGCGGGGGTAGAAAAGATCAAGGTTTTGGATGGGGGAAGATAAGAGATGGTGGTGAACAGTTGTTTTAAAGACCTGGAGGGTGGAGTGGGATTGAAGAGAGTGAGGGAGTTTGTTCCAGAGGTGGGAGAAAAGAGGCATGAAGGAGTGAAGGTGAGCAGAAAGTCTTGATTTTGGCAGTTTAACCATAAGAGTTTAACCAAAATGTCTGCTGCTCTTCTGCTCCAATCGGCTCATCTGATCATGTGCTTGTCAAAGTGGACATCTCTCTGACCATTCTCAGAGAGCCTCCTCAGCGTCGACGAGTCTGGCATTTCACTCAGGCCAACTGGCATGGTCTTCAAGCAGCCATCAATCTTCTGGACTGGTCTCCCATCTCTACCGCCTCTGACATCAACTCATCCTGGGAATTCTTTCAAAGTAAATTGCTCTCTCTCATGCACAGATTTATACCATCTCGTCTTCAGTTGTCATACCCTTCCTCCCGTCCATGGTACACAGAATCTTGTGGTGAGGCTGTTGCCCTGAAACAACTTGCTTTCGTCTCCTGGAAAGCAAATCCAACGGAAGGAAATCTCATTTCCTTTCACAAAGCCCGAAACAAGTGTGTGTCCACCCTCAGGAGAGCCAGGAAACAATATCTCACCATTCTCAAGACCGAACTCTCTTATCTGTCTCCCTCTTCCAAATCCTGGTGGCGACTGGTCAAATCTGTTTCTGGTGTTTGTTCCCCCTCCATCCCCTCTCTCACCACAAACGGCTTAACGGCTGACTCCGCACGTGAAAAAGCTGAATGCCTCAACTCTGTGTTTGCCTCTAAATCTTGTGTCCCAAACCCATCCCTCTCTGTACCCACCGTACCCAGTCGTACCCAGCTGCTCCTGGACTCTGTGTCCTTTCCTCCTGACAAGGTGGAAAAGTTTCTGTCAACCCTCGACTCTGATTCTGCAACTGGTCCTGACGGCATCAGCCCACGGGTCCTAAAATCATGTTCTTCCGCTCTTTCACTCCCTCTTTCTGTTCTCTTCACCCTCTCTTTTGCTCAAGGTCATCTGCCATCTGCTTGGAAATCAGCCAACATCACCGCTTTGCACAAAAAAGGTGCAAAAACAGATCCCAGCAACTACAGACCAATCAGCCTTCTCCCAATTATCAGCAAAGTCATGGAATCCATCATTGCTTCAGATATGAAATCTTTCCTCTTCTCCAATGGCTTGATCTCTGATCATCAATTTGGTTTCAGACCTGGTCACTCTACTCTGGACATGCTGCTTCTGCTTTCTCAACAATGGATGGAGGTCCTCAACGCCAAACAGGAAATTAGAGCGGTCTCCCTTGACATTTCACGTGCCTTCGATACGGTCTGGCACCCTGCTCTGCTCACCAAACTCTCCTCCTTTGGTATCCATGGAAATCTCCACGCATGGCTGGTGGACTTCCTCTCTGGTCGTAGTCAACGTGTGGCCCTGAATGGGTTTCTCTCATCTCCTCTTCCTGTTCAGGCTGGAGTTCCCCAAAGTAGTGTTCTGGGCCCTGTGCTTTTTCTGGTCTTCATCAATGATCTCTCTGACTCTCTTGAAAATCCTCTCTATCTCTTTGCTGACGACTCTACTCTCTGTCGCTCCATTCCTCATCCCTCAGATCGGCAGTCTGCAGCCTCCTCACTCTCTGCAGACCTGGACAAAATCACAGACTGGTCAAACAAGTGGAACATGTCTTTCAATCCTGACAAATCTCACACTCTTACAATGTCTCTCCGAAAGGACCGACTGGACAACCCTCCCATCTACTTTCTCAACAATCCTCTCCAAGAAGTTCTGTCGCTTAAGCTTTTGGGTCTCACTATCTGCCATGATCTTTCTTGGGAAAACCACATTTCCAAGCTGGCCTCCAAAGCCAGTCGCCGACTGGGCATCCTCCGTCGTGCGAAGTCCTTCCTTGGCACACCTGAGCTCCTCACCACATACAAGGCTTTCATCCGCAGCTCAATGGAATACTGTTCCCCCCTCTGGGCTGGTGCTCCTGCCTCACACCTTGCTCGGCTTCACGCTGTTGAGGCCAAAGCTTTCAGAATCATTGGAATCTCCTGCGATGTAGTCAACACCGAGGGCCTTTCACTCACTCACCGCAGGCAGGTTGGTGGTCTTTCTGTCTTCTACCGACTCCTCTCCGGCCTTGCTCCCCCAGCTCTCTCTGTGCTCTGTCCCCCCAATATTCCTTCAGGTCGCACAAGATCTGCCTGCAACCCTCTTATGGTTAAACTGCCAAAGTCTAGGCTCTCTACTCACCTTCACTCTTTCATTCCCCTTTTCTCCCGCCTCTGGAACAAACTCCCCCACTCCCTTCAATCCCACTCCTCCCTCCAGGTCTTTAAAACAGCTGTTCACCACCATCTCTTATCTTCCCCCATCAATAACCTTGATCTTTTCTACCCCCGGTAATTCACCCCAGAGTCCTTGCAGTGTTCATATGTTTTATTCCTCTCCCACCTCCCCCCAAGTCCTCCCGATGTCCCTGCTCTCAAATGTTGTGTTTGTGTCCTTCCCCCTCTTCCCCCTCTCTTTTGTGTCCTTCCCCCTCTCTCCCCATCTTGTCTGCCGCTCCCCTTGTTTTTTGTGTTTTGTGTGTCGGTTTGTCTTTTTGTGTGATTAATGTTAGCTCTTTCACGAGCCTCGATCTTGTATACAAAAAAAACAAAAAAACAAAAAAAAAAAAACAAAGACGGTTGCAGGCAGATCTTGTGCAACCTGTAGGAATATTTGGGGGACAGAGCCCAGAGAGAGCTGGGGGGGCAAGGCCAGAGAGGAGTCGGTGGAAGACGGAAAGACCACCAACCTGCCTGCGGTGAGTGAGTGAAAGGCCCTTGGAGTTAGCTTCATCGCGAGAGATGCCAATGATTCTGAAAATCAATTTTATATCAAATCAATCAAAGCTGGTAATATCAATCATGATATTGTAGCGGTTACCGCTGGATGCACACAATCGCCTTGCACCGGCCAGAACATGGCCAGACGCGCCTCTCCCGGGCATGCCCGGACTCACTGTTCCCGGGCACGCCCGAACCTCCCGGGCACGCCTGGTCTCGTCTTTCCCGGGCATGCCCGCTCTCGCCTTTCCAGGGCTCGCCCAGAGCGTCCGGGCATGCCCGCTATCGCCTTTCCAGGGCTCGCCCAGAGCGTCCGGGCATGCCCGCTATCGCCTTTCCAGGGCTCGCCCAGAGCGTCCGGGCATGCCCGCTCTCGCCTTTCCAGTGCTCGTCCAGAGCGCCCGGGCACGCCCAGCCTCGACTTGCCAGGCCGCAGCCAAACACGCCCGGGCAGGTCCAGACTCGCCTTTCCAAGGCTCGCCCTTGACACACGGGCATGCCCGGTATAGCTTTTGCCGGGCAAACTTCCCGACATAAATGTGTATATATATTGCTGCCGGATAAACGGGCTTTTGTGAGAATACCTGAGCTGTTTTGTTTCAATAAAGCAACTCGGACGAATTCCGTCTTTGCTCGCGTCAATTCTTTCGACTCGCGTTGGAGCGCAGCTCCTTCAATATCAAGTATATCCTCAACTCAAATTCCATGATATTTAATAATCAGTTTGGATGCCACTCAACTTTGGATAAGCTGGTGCTTCTCTCTCAACAATGGAGGGAGAGCACAAATGATAAATAAAAGGTCAGGGCTAATACAGGCCTCCGACGATGCCTGGCATCCCCCTCTGCTATTCCAGGTTTCTGTTTAGGATATTCCAGGTCACCCACACCCAAAGCCAGGGGGCAAAGGACACCGACATGCAATTTCAATGAAACTTGATTGATCACAACCTTCATCGCCCATGATGTACCTATGTTTGTTCACGGCATTTAAAATATCATGTTCTCAGGGAGTCTGTGGGGGATTTCAGTGACTGTTGCTCCTGATCCAGGTGAGCTGGAGGACTGACGGTCCTATTTTTTTTATTGAAGTGACCGCAAGAAAAAAACAACAACAAAGAAAAACAAAGCACGAATGTAGGCCTTCCTTAATGAAATATGACTAGCAGCAGCACAATCTACACAATTTTATTAAACTTGACTCAGTCTCTTTCTTAGTTACTGCAGTCATGAGTAGACATACATATGCACATATGAACCATGAAGTAGATGTACATGTGTATGTATGAACCGTGAAGTAGATCTACATGTGCACGTATGAACCGTGATGTAGATGTACATGTGCATGTATGAACCGTGAAGTAGATCTACATGTGCACGTATGAACCGTGAAGTAGATCCACATGTGCACGTATGAACCGTGAAGTAGATGTGCATGTACATGTATGAACCGTGAGGTGGATCTGCATGTGCACGTATGAATCGTGAAGTAGATCTACGTGTGCACGTATGAACCGTGAAGTAGATCTACATGTGCACATATGAACCGTGAAGTAGGTCTACATGTGCACGTATGAACCGTGAAGTAGATCCACATGTGCACGTACGAACCGTGAAGTAGATCCACATGTGCACGTATGAACCGTGAAGTAGATGTACATGTGCATGTATGAACCGTGAAGTAGATCTACATGTGCACGTATGAATCGTGAAGTCGATCTACGTGTGCATGTATGAACCATGAAGTAGATCTACGTGTGCACGTATGAACCGTGAAGTAGATCTACATGTGCACATATGAACCGTGAAGTAGATCTATATGTGCACGTATGAACCATGAAGTAGATCCAGATGTGCACGTATGAACCGTGAAGTAGATGTGCATGTGCATGTATGAACCGTGAGGTAGATCTATGTGTGCACGTATGAACCGTGAAGTAGATCTACATGTGCACGTATGAACCGTGAAGTAGATCCACATGTGCATGTATGAACCGTGAAGTAGATGTACATGTGTATGTATGAACCGTGAAGTAGATCTACATGTGCACGTATGAATCGTGAAGTAGATCTACGTGTGCACGTATGAACCATGAAGTAGATCTACGTGTGCACGTATGAACCGTGAAGTAGATCTACATGTGCACATATGAACCGTGAAGTAGATCTGCATGTGCACGTATGAACCGTGAAGTAGATCCACATGTGCACGTATGAACCATGAAGTAGATCCACATGTGTACATATGAATCGTGAAGTAGATCTACATGTGCACATATGAACCGTGAAGTCGATCTACATGTGCACATATGAACCGTGAAATAGATCTACATGTGCACATATGAACCGTGAAATAGATCTACATGTGCACATATAAACCGTGAAATAGATCTACATGTGCACATATGAACCGTGAAGTAGATCTACGTGTGCACTTATGAACCATGAAGTCGATCTACATGTGCACGTATGAACCGTGAAGTAGATCTACATGTGCATATATGAAACGTGAAGTAGATCTACATGTGCATGTATGAACCGTGAATTAGATCTACATGTGCATGTATGAACCGTGAATTAGATCTACATGTGCACGTATGAACCGTGAATTAGATCTACATGTGCACGTATGAACCGTGAAATAGATCTACATGTGCACATATGAACCGTGAAGTAGATCTACATGTGCACATATGAACCGTGAAATAGATCTACATGTGCACGTATGAACCATGAAGTCGATCTACATGTGCATGTATGAACTGTGAAGTAGATCTACATGTGCACGTATGAACGGTGAAGTAGATCTACATGTGCACGTATGAACCGTGAAGTCGATCTACATGTGCACGTATGAACCGTGAATTAGATCTACATGTGCACGTATGAACCGTGAAGTAGATCTACATGTGCGCATCTGAACCGTGAATTCGATCTACATGTGCATGTATGAACCGTGAATTAGATCTACATGTGCATGTATGAACCGTGAAGTTGATCTACATGTGCACATATGTACCGTGAATTCTTCCTCACTCCCGCCCTCCCCCCTCCCCCACCTCTCTCCCTCTCTTCCCCCTTTCCCCACCCCTCACCCCTTCTCCTGTATTCCCCTCCATCCCCCTCTCTCCCACTCTCTCCTCCTCCCTGAAAAAATATCTGAAACAAAAGTAAATGCCAGCAATGTGCAGACCACATGGAACTTTGAGACATCAAACCACTTTGCTTTCATTCCATCTGCCAAGCGATTATTTCTCATCATCTGTACATCAGTGAGTTTTAGAATCTGCAAATCATCAAAACTAATTATGCAAACCATTTGGAGTCTGTATAAAAAAAAATCTCCTTGCACTTCAAGAGTATAATTGGCTTATTTGTGGCAAAAGAGCTCCAGTTCTGGGGGTTGAAGAACGACATTTCAAGCGCTGACCGTCATAATTAATTGTATTTCCGATGACATTGACCCAATTAAGTCACAGGGTAATGGTTTAATCACGAAATTAAAAACATTTCATGCTTTTTCTCATGAATCCCAAGAAAGCTGTTCCTAATCAGGTCTACCCCATCCATGCCATACACACAATCTATTCTACACCAAACGGCCCCATTCCCAAACACTCCCATTTTATTGGTATTGGGATATTCCACCCTCTCCTTCACCTCCTTTCGTTTGTTAGATGTCGGTTGGTCTGTTCCTTTTCTGTTTCATCCTCACTTTCCCGTTCCTCCTCTTGCTGTGGTTCATTCATCTTGTTTGCAGCTTGTTCACTCCCATGGGTCCTTCTCTCCTCCATTGATCTCATAATCACTTGTACTCTGCTGCTGGTGTCCCCTTTCCATTTAGTTCCATTCTATTCTGGTCCAGCTCCCTCTGAGAGCCTCGATCATGTACATACAAAAAGAAGGCCAAAGCCAAAGTCTTGAGATTTGAAATACCGGTATTCAAAATTACCTGCAAAGAGACGAGATTGAACACTCTTTTAAACGAGTAAATATATAAAGACCCATTGGCATGTTGGTTTCACTCGAAGGGATCCACTTAATTTACTGGAATAGATCCCATTAATATAGTAACATGGATGTGGAATCCGATTCGAAACGTTTTCTCGCCCACATGGAACCGTCCGGGATTCCTTGGAGTGAAAAGAACACGCTGATGATATTTATTTATTTATTTCGAAGATAGTACACTTTGTTCTGGAGGTTATTTTAAATATTTCAAATCTTAAATAATTTCAAATCATTTTAAATATTTCAAACCTTAAAATCATTTCAAATCATTTTAAATATTTCAAATCTTAAATAATTTCAAATCATTTTAAATATTTCAAATCTTAAATAATTGCAAATCATTTTAAATATTTCAAATCTTAAAATCATTTCAAATCATTTTTTAATATTTCAAATCTTAAAATCATTTCAAATCATTTTAAATATTTCAAATCTTAAAATCATTTCAAATCATTTTAAATATTTCAAATCTTAAAATCATTTCAAATCATTTTAAATATTTCAAATCTTAAAATCATTTCAAATTATTTTAAATATTTCAAATCTTAAAATCATTTCAAATCATTTTAAATATTTCAAATCTTAAAATCATTTCAAATCATTTTAAATATTTCAAATCTTAAAATCATTTCAAATCATTTTAAATATTTCAAATCTTAAAATCATTTCAAATCATTTTAAATATTTCAAATCTTAAAATCATTTCAAATCATTTTAAATATTTCGAATCTTAAAATCATTTCAAATTATTTTAAATATTTCAAATCTCAAAATCATTTCAAATCATTTTAAATATTTCAAATCTTAAAATCATTTCAAATAATTTTAAATATTTCAAATATTAAAATCATTTCAAATCATTTTAAATGTTTCAAATCTTAAAATCATTTCCAATCATTTCAAATATTTCAAGTCTTAAAATCACTTCAAATCATTTTAAATATTTCAAATCTTAAAATCACTTCAAATCATTTTAAATATTTCGAATCTAAAAATCATTTCAAATCATTTTAAATATTTCAAATCTTAAAATCATTTCAAATCATTTTAAATATTTCAAATCTTAAAATCATTTCAAATCATTTTAAATATTTCAAATCTTAAAATCATTCCAAATCATTTTAAATATTTCAAATCTTAAAATCATTCCAAATTATTTTAAATATTTCAAATCTTAAATAATTTCAAATCATTTTAAATATTTCAAATCTTAAAATCATTTCAAATCATTTTAAATATTTCAAATCTTAAAATCATTTCAAATCATTTTAAATGCACGTTTTAAATGCACGCAAATCAAATCATTTTCAAATCATTTTAAATATTTCAAATCTTAAAATCATTACAAATCATTTTATATATTTCAAATCTTAAAATAATTTCAAATCATTTTAATTATTTCAAATCTTAAAATCATTTCAAATCATTTTAAATATTTCAAATCTTAAATCAATTCAAATCATTTTATATATTTCAAATCTTAAATAATTTCAAATCATTTTAAATATTTCAAATCTTAAAATCATTTCAAATCATTTTAAATATTTCAAATCTTAAAATCATTTCAAATCATTTTAAATATTTCAAATCTTAAAATCATTTTAAATATTTCAAATCTTAAAATCATCTCCAATCATTTTAAATATTTCAAATCTTAAATCAATTCAAATCATTTTAAATATTTCAAATCTTAAATCAATTCAAATCATTTTAAATATTTCAAATCTTAAAATCATTTCAAATCATTTTAAATATTTCAAATATTAAAATCACTTCAAATTATTTTAAATATTTCAAATCTTAAATCAATTCAAATCATTTTAAATATTTCAAATCTTAAATCAATTCAAATCATTTTAAATATTTCAAATCTTAAAATCATTTCAAATCATTTTAAATATTTCAAATCTTAAAATCATCTCCAATCATTTTAAATATTTCAAATCTTAAATCAATTCAAATCATTTTAAATATTTCAAATCTTAAAATCATTTCAAATCATTTTAAATATTTCAAATCTTAAAATCATTTCAAATCATTTTAAATATTTCAAATATTAAAATCACTTCAAATTATTTTAAATATTTCAAATCTTAAAATAATTTCAAATCATTTTAAATATTTCAAATATTAAAATAATTTCAAATCATTTTAAATATTTCAAATCTTAAAATCATTTCAAATCATTTTAAATATTTCAAATCTTAAATCATTTCAAATCATTTTAAATATTTCAAACTTAAAATCATTTCAAATTATTTTAAATATTTCAAATCTTAAAATCATTTCAAATCATTTTTAATATTTCAAATCTTAAAATAATTTCAAATCATTTTAAATATTTCAAATATTAAAATCATTTCAAATCATTTTAAATATTTCAAATCTTAAATCAATTCAAATCATTTTATATATTTCAAATCTTGAAATCATTTTAAATCATTTTAAATATTTCAAATCTCAAGGTGTTAGCTTTGGATATCATTTTAAATATTTCAAATCTTCAAATCATCTCAAATCATTTTTTTTTTAAATCTTCAAATCAATTCAAATCTTTTCAAATCATTTTAAATATTTCAAATCTCAAGGTGTTAGCTTTGGCTGCCATTTTAAATACTATATTTCAAATTTCAAGGTGTTAGCTTTGGATGTCGTTTTAAATATTTTAAATACCAAAATTATTTCAAATCATTTTTTAAATTTCAAATCTCAAGTTGTTTGCCTTGGAGTTTGGGCAAAAAGCATGAAACAAGAAATTTCAATGAACAAACCACGTGCTTTACAAAAGTTAGTTTTTAAAGTTTTCTCTGGGTTGGTTATATGGTATCTTATATTTCCTCCTTATTTATTTTTGAGCAATCGTTGTTGTAAAAACAATAATGTATAAATTAAAATCGAAACAAAGCTTAACGATCGATCTGTGCAAACGGATACCCGATCTGTCGTGACGTCACACAGGTACACGTTGCTAAATAACACTGATCTGCTCTCTGTTTGAATATTTGTTAAGCTGATGAATGAACGTGTTAATAACCTCAAATGAAACACAACACCGAAACACAACGAAACACAACAACTGGCTGAGCTTCACTGCAAGTAACAAATGGCAATAAAACGAATGTTGTTCATTCTATCACTCATTTGGACCAAGACCGCCATCACACCACCTTCATGCTTAAATGCCAGACAACAGAGATGATCCATCCCTGGATAAGATGAAATCAGAATGGCGTGAATTCGTTATAGGTTGACGCAGCTGTAAGTGACATGTTGTCACAGAAGGTGTGAAACGCGATAACTGTTTGTCCTGAACAAGAGATTCTTACACCTCTATACACTGTTACCTTTACTGATGATTCACCTTAAACTACCCAAAATTGAGTCTTCTCTTGATCAAATACTTTGAGGAATTTCAAAAGAACTTCATGGGTTCATAATCGTCATTACTTTAAAAGAGAAATAAACCTTTCATTCACACTGAATCACTCAAACTAGAAACTGATCTCCGCTTAAGTTCCGGAAACTGATGTCCGCTTAAGTTCCGGAAACTGATGTCCGCTTAAGTTCCGGAAACTGATGTCCGCTTAAGTTCCGGAAACTGATGTCCGCTTAAGTTCTAGAAACTGATGTCTGCTTAAGTTTGAGAAACTGATGTCCGCTTAAGTTCTAGAAACTGATGTCCACTTAAGTTCTAGAAACTGATGTCCGCTTAAGTTATAGAAACTGATGTCCGGTTAAGTTCTAGAAACTGATGTCCGCTTAAGTTCGAGAAACTGATAACCGCTTAAGTTAGAGAAACAGATGTCCGCTTAAGTTCTAGAAACTGATGTCCGCTTAAGTTATAGAAACTGATAACCGCTTAAGTTAGAGAAACAGATAACCGCTTAAGTTCGAGAAACTGATGTCCGCTTAAGTTCGAGAAACTGATGTCCGCTTAAGTTTTAGAAACTGATATCTGCTTCAGTTCGAGAAACTGATGTCTACTTAAGTTCTAGAAAATGATGTCCACTTAAATTCATGGCTCTTTTGCAGGGAACTAATCAAATGCTACACAGAAACTTCCCCAGCACGTTTTCCTTTAGGATGTCAGGTGGTATTTATTGAAAGTAATATGATAGGAAATCAAGATCAAAATGATTGTTTTTCAAGACCGTGTGATTTTAGACATGGCTGCGATGATATGACATCCGAACAGAAATCAAAGTAGCTCAAACAAGTGTGTACTCCCGGTGTGTACCCCGGTTTAGAATAGGTACACCGTATCCCTGCGCGTCGTAAGAGGCGACCAAGGGTTGGCGTCAGGAAGGGCATCCGGCCATAAAAACATTGCCTCAAACAGGGAACCATGATTGTCATGGGACCCGAAAGGCTAACCCCCGCGAAAATGGCCTTAAAACGATCATTCATTCATTCATTCATTCAAACAAATGAAGAAGCAGTTGGCTTACCATGCTCATGTGACTTTGAAATAATATGAACACAGTGTTCATTCATCTTCAATTGTTGAATTTTAATCATAAAACGTACAAACATGTAAGAGCACATGCATTATATACAGTAGGAAGCTAAAATAGTTACAAAAACAACTCAATACCGTTCCTGATCCAAAAGAACTTGAATGCATCATGACAGTCATTTCTCCTTGTTTTCCACCTGGAGCGTTCTCCGTCTGCATTTACCTTGTTTACCAGCTCTTTCAGTGCCCCTCACCCTAGCTGTCAGCTTGCATCCTCACTGCACTGTTGTGTCTGCTTCGGTTCCTGTCTGTCATTTACAGTACCTTCAGAAAGTATTCACACCCCTTGACTTTTTCACATTTTGTTGTTACAGCCTGAATTTAAAATGGATTAAATTGAGATTTTTTACAAATCAATGATCTACACATAATACCGCATAATCTCAGTGGAATATTGTTTGTAGAATTTTTACAAAATAATTAAAAATTAAAAGCCGAAATGTCTTGCATCAATAAGTATTCAGCCCCTTTGCCATGACCCTCCAAATTGAGCTCAGGTGCATCCAATTTCTTTGATCATCCTTGAGATGTCTCTACACCTTGATTGGAATCCACCTGTGGCCAATTCAATTGATTGGACATGATTTAGAAAGAAACACACCTTTCTATATAAGGTCCCACAGTTCACAATGCATGTCAGAGCAGAAACTCTACCATGAAGTACAAGGAATTGTACATAGAACTCCGAGATAGAATTGTGAGGAGGCATAGATCTGGGGAAGGGTATAAAACAATTTCTAGAGTGTTCAAAGTTCCCAAGAGCACAGTGATCTCCATCATTAGGAAATGGAAAAATATGGAACTACCCAGACTCTTCCTTCACCTGGCCGTCCGACCAAACTGAGCAACCGGGAAAGAAGGACCTTGGTCAGGGAGGCGTCCAAGAACCCCAATGACCACTCTGTCAGAACTACAGAGTTCTTGGCTGAGATGGAAGGACCTGCCAGAAGGACAACAGTCTCTGCAGCACTTCATAAATCTCGGCTTTATGGGAGAATGGCCAGACATAAGCCACTCCTGATAAAAAGGTACATGACAGCACACCTGGTGTTTGCAATAAGGCCATAAAAAAACAGAGCATGAGGCAAAATATTCTGTGGTCTAATGAGGCGAAAAGTTAACCCTTTGGCCTGAATGCAAAGTGCTACATCTTATGGAAATAGAACACAGCTTGTCACCCATCGAACACCGTAAGGAAGAGAACAATGAATGGAGCCAAATACAGGTAAATCCTTGAGGAGAACCTACTTCAGAGTGCAAAACACCTTAGACTGCGGCGAAGATTTACATTCCAACAGGATAATGACCCCAATAATATAGCCAAATCAACACTGGAATGGCTTCAGAACAAGAACGTGAAAGTCCTTGATTGGCCCAGCCAAAGCCCAGACTTGAATCCCATTGAGAATCTGTGGAAAGATTTGAAGATCGCTGTTCACCGACGCTCCCCATCCAACTTTGCAGAGCTTGAGGAAATCTGCAAGGAAGAATGGGAGAAACTCCCCAAATCCAGATGTAAAAGCTGATACAGACATACCCAAGAAGACTCGAACCTGTAATCGCTGCCAAAGGTGCTTCTATGAAGTATTGACTCAGGGGGTTGAATACTTATGTAAATTTGATATTTTTTTGTTTCTTTTTTAAATTACTTTGTAAAGATTTCTAATAAAAAAAAACCACCAACATTATGGGCTATTACACTGGACAACAAATTTTTAAAAGTTTTATTGTTCTAGTAAATTTTGAGGTGATTCTAACCAGCATGAACCTGTAGATTTCGATTATGATATCCCAATTTTCACGAGCACATCCAGTTTTTGAGAACCAGTATACCATAGGAATACCACTTCATTTGAAATTCACAAACCTCTTGTTGACCCTGAGAAGGTATTCTTACCACCACTTCATTTAAAACTTGGTTTGATGAAGAACTTTGTGAAGGCCATGGATCAAGATGGTGCTGGCTTCCACCACTTGCTAATGAAGTTCCAAGGCATTGCATCTGAGGCCAAAGTAAAGGCGGGTGTTTTCAATGGTCCTCAAATTCGTCTTGTACTCACTAATCAGGACTTTGTAACGAGACTATCTGAGCTGGAAAGCGTCGCTTGGGATAGCTTTGTGGCTCTTGCTGACAATTACCTTGGAAACTTTCGAGCACCAAATTATGAAGAGCTTGTGGACAAGATGTTGAAGAGTTACCAGGCGCTCGGTGCTCGAATGTCACTCAAGATACATTTCTTCCATTCTCATCTGGACTTCTTTCCACAAAATCTTGGCGATGTCAGTGATGAACATGGAGAAAGGTTTCACCAGGAAATTGCCATCATGGAGACTTGATATCAAGGCCGATTCAATCAAGTGATGAACATGGAGAAAGGTTTCACCAGGAAATTGCCATCATGGAGACTCGATATCAAGGCCGATTCAATCAAGTGATGAACATGGAGAAAGGTTTCACCAGGAAATTGCCATCATGGAGACTCGATATCAAGGCCGATTCAATCAAGTGATGAACATGGAGAAAGGTTTCACCAGGAAATTGCCATCATGAAGACTCGATATCAAGGCCGATTCAATCAAGTGATGAACATGGAGAAAGGTTTCACCAGGAAATTGCCACCATGGAGACTCGATATCAAGGCCGATTCAATCCAAACATGATGGGTGACTACTGTTGTACTTCACAGCGTGAAAGTGATTGCTCCTACAAACGCAAAATTAAAGTTCAGAAGCACTTTTTATGTGATGTAAATAAAAACTTTAAGTTCATATTATTTTTTGTGACAATAAATAGACTTATTGAGACTTAATCAAGAAATTTGCATGCTCTAAAGATTTTTTCCACACTTATGATGTACTACGTCAAGGTTACGTGATAGCGAAATTTTAAGGTCAGATTCGGATTCGTGGGCACCAAGTTAGTTAAAACTGTTGAAAATATGTCAGAACCAATTTGGCTGTTGACCAGTGTTATATGTAGATCAATGACAAAAATCCCAGTTTAATCAATTTTTTAATTCAGGCTGTAACAACAAATGTGAAAAAGCCAAGGGGTATGAATACTTTTGGAAGGTACTGTACCTGGGTGTCTGTCCCATGATCCACTCGTTCCTCTCCGCTTCATTATCGGTATATTGTCCTCTCATCTTCTGTCGTCTGGTTTTATATGAGCCTTGACATCTGGAAACAAGTGCAATTGAGATGTTAGTGAGATGCTCGTGGAAGATGAACCCAACAGCGAAACCAGATGGTACAAATAATTTGGGGGTAAAGACACCTGCCTGTAGTCACAGCCAAATTATATTGTCGACATGTCCATTAGCCTTTCTTTAACATTGATCTAAGGTTTGTGCAGAGATTGTGTAAACCCAGGTTTCTGGCATTGTGAGGGTGAGTGGGGTGGTGATGGAGAGGGGATATCATATTTGAACACTATCAGGTCATGCCAATAAAAACACCATCACATGTTTAATGGAGAGTAATTGGTAACTTGTGGTAACATTTTGACTCGATCTCTTCACGTGTGTTTACCACTGTACCTGTGTGCTCATTCTGTCCTCGTATCTACCCTTAGGACGAGATGAAAGTCCAGAAGATTCGGTGAGTAAGAGTGCATATCCCGACACCCATCCTCATCATCGATACAGTCAACAACTCCGATGTTTGCACATTCATAAATGGTGAAATTCCGAATCATCAAATCCTGTTTGTCAATCTCAAACTTTTCACCTTTTGTTGCCTTATAACCTGGAATTAAATTGCATTCAATCAGAGTTTTTCCACCTTTATTTGCACATCGTAAACCACAACTTCTGTGTGCAAAACAGATTCTACAAATATCAGAAAATTAAT
This sequence comes from Myxine glutinosa, assembly GCF_964187855.1. Taxonomy (NCBI): domain Eukaryota; kingdom Metazoa; phylum Chordata; class Myxini; order Myxiniformes; family Myxinidae; genus Myxine; species Myxine glutinosa. The sequence goes on from NC_136266.1 coordinate 10,358,578, forward strand.
GAATAATACAAAACTAGAATATCTTGGGTGGATAAGTGTGCACCCCCCTTATAATAGCAATTGTAAATTAGCTCAGGCGTAACCTCAGGCTCCATTATCCAACTACCTATATACAGTCAGGTGAAAAAGTAAGTACACCCCATGTAAAGTTTTGACTTTTTCAACATATTTCAACATACAGCTATTTGATCTTCATTTCAACAATATTGATAGATAAAGGTGATATAATATAACAAAATATCATGAAACATTTACATTTTGTAGTCCATTGTATAATTTAAATAAACATAAATGCAAATTTCGCATGTGGAAAAAGTAAGTACACCCCTACATTTATCACTACTTCAAATACCTAAAATTAGAATCAGGTGCACCAGCTCAGGTGCAAATGATTAGAACATCGTCAGAGAGGATCTTGGAGGAACCTGTCTTATTTAAACCTCAGACATTTAGTTTGGTTTGCTCTTTGTTGTTGAAGTGTGCGGCATCACCATGCCTAGATCAAAACAGCTCTGAGGCCTTCAGAAAGAAGGTTATAGATGCCTACGAGTCTGGGAATGGTTTTTAAAAAGATCTCCAAACAATTTGAAATCAATCATTCGACTGTCCAGAAGATCATCTACAAGTGGAAAAGTTTCCAAACAACTGCCAACTTGTTCAGGCCAGGCCGCCCCAGCAAGTTCAGCCTGAGAGCAGACCGCAAGATGCTGAAAGAAGTCTCAAAGAACCCCAGAATGTCATCACGGGACCTACAGGTAGCTCTTGCCACTGTTGATGTCAAAGTGCACGAGTCTACCATTAGAAAGAGGCTGCACAAATTTTATCTACATGGGAGGTGTGCCAGGAGGAAACCTTTGCTGTCCAGAAAGAACATCAGGGCAAGACTAAAGTTTGCCAATGAACACCTCAGCAAAGACCAGCACTTCTGGAACAATGTGCTCTGGACAGATGAGTCAAAGGTAGAGCTATTTGGCCACAGTACCAGAAGACATGTTTGGCGAAAACCAAAGACAGCATTTGACCACAAGAACCTGATACCAACTGTAAAGCATGGTGGAGGAAATATTATGGTTTGGGGCAGCTTTGCTGCATCAGGGCCTGGGCAGCTCACCATCATAGAATCCACTATGAATTCTTCATTGTACCAGAGCGTGCTTGAGGATAATGTGAGGCCATCTGTCGGAAAGTTGAAGCTCAACCGAAGGTGGACCTTGCGACATGACAATTACCCTAAACATACCAGAAAATCCACCAAGGAATGGCTGAAAAGAAAGAAATGGAGGGTTCTGGAATGGCCAAGTCAAAGCCTGGATCTAAATCCCATCGAGATGTTGTGGGGGGGATTCGAAACGAGCTGTGCATGCAAGAAACCCCTCAAACATAGCAACAGCTGAAATAATTCTGCATGGAGGAGTGGGCAAAAATTTCTCCGTCGATGTCAGAGACTGCTAGACAGTTATAAGAAACGCCTACTTGAGGTTGTTTCCTGCCAAAGGGGGCAATACCACCTAATAGAGCCAAGGGTGTACTTACTTTTTCCACATGCGAAATTTGCATTTATGTTTATTTAAATTATACAATGGACTACAAAATGTAAATGTTTCATGATATTTGTTATATTATATCACCTTTATCTATCAATATTGTTGAAATGAAGATCAAATAGCTGTATGTTGAAATATGTTGAAAAAGTCAAAACTTTACATGGGGTGTACTTACTTTTTCATGTGACTGTATGCTGGTGTTTTCCTCAAACATGGCTCCATTATCCTGTTACCTATGTATGCCGGTGTTATTCCTCCATCATGGCTCCATTATCATGTTACCCGTGTATGCCGGTGTTATTCCTCCATCATCGCTCCATTATCCTGTCACCTATGTATGCCGGTGTTATTCCTCCATCATGGCTCTATGAAAGAACTTTGTTGACCTCTTGGACGCATCTCAGCCAGAAACTCTATAAGACTCACTCAAGTTAAATATAAATTTATTAATCTCTTGCAACGAACAGGTTCACGAAGATATAGTTATACATTACAATCAACCACATCTCTCTCTCTACACAGAATCGTGAAAGAGCTCTGTCTCTCCCTCTCTCCTTCGAAGATCCCCAATCCAGTTCTTCTCTCAGTTCAACTGTTTAACTGTTCAGTTCTCCATGGTTTAAATAACAAAGAGCTCCTTTGATCTTGAGAGCATTGGCATGCAGAGGTCAACCAGGCAAATAGTCCCCCAGATATAGATGCCCCGAGGCGTCCATAGAGCCATATTTGGCTCTATGAGATCGGTTGAGGGAGGTCACTTCTTCCATGACCTTAGAGAAGGAATTGCCCAGCGGCATTTTCTGCCTTGGTCCTATGTCCTATTTTTGGGCACAGGTTCTTTTAATAGAGGCTACTTTATCATCTTGGCTCCCATCCCAAGGCTTTTTGCTCAGCTGCACGGTAAAGCACTTTTTTTTACACCATTTTTTTTTTTTTTTTTTTTTTTTTTTTTTGTATACAACATCGAGGCTCGTGAAAGAGCGAAAATTAATCACACAGAAAGACAAACAGACACATAAAACAAATAACATCGGGAGCGGTAGACAAGATGGGGAGAGAGGGGGAAGGACACAAACACAACATTTGAGAGCAGGGACCGAGAGACATGGAGACATCGAGAGATCTGTGGGAGGGAGAGGGCTTTGGGGGGGAGGCATGTGAAGGGGGGGAGGCATGTGAAGGGGGGGGGGGGGGTGGGAGAGGTATAAACATATGGACACTGCCAGGATTTCCAGGAAATAAGTTGGAATTTCAAACAAGGTGGATCTGGGGTGAATTAGTGGGGGTAGAAAAGATCAAGGTTATGGATGGGGGAAGATAAGAGATGGTGGTGAACAGCTGTTTTAAAGACCTGGAGGGAGGAGAGGGATTGAAGGGAGTGTGGGAGTTTGTTCCACAGGCGGGAGAAAAGAGGAATGAAAGAGTGAAGGTGAGCAGAGAGCCGAGATTTCGGCAGTTTAACCATCAGAGGGTTGCTGGCAGATCTTGTGCGACCTGTAGGAATATTTGGGGGACAGAGCACGGAGAGAGCTGGGGGAGCAAGGCCGGAGAGGAGTCGGTAGAAGACAGAAAGACCACCTACCTGCCTGCGGTGAGTGAGTGAAAGGCCCTCAGAGATAGCTTCATCGCGGGAGATTCCAATGATTTTGAAAGCTTTGGATTCAACAGCGTGAAGCCGAGCCAGGTGTGAGGCAGGAGCACCAGCCCATAGGGGAGAACAGTATTCCATTGAGCTGCGGATGAAAGCCTTGTATGTGGTGAGGAGCTCAGGTGTGCCGAGGAAGGACTTCGCACGACGGAGGATGCCCAGTCGGCGACTGGCTTTGGAGGCCAGCTTGGAAATGTGGTTTTCCCAAGAAAGATCATGGCAGATAGTGAGACCCAAAAGCTTGAGTGACAGAACTTCTTGGAGAGGATTGTTGAGAAAGTAGATGGGAGGGTTGTCCAGTCGATCTTTTCGGAGAGACGTAGTAAGAGAGTGAGATTTGGCAGGATTGAAAAATATCACATTCTGTAATAACTATCATATGTAATAACTATTAACAGCTGTCAATATATGTGAATATTTTATTATTCCACAGTCCCTGATTTTTTCTTTTTGTTTATATTAACCATTAATCTAAACATCACCACATTAAATATTCACACCACAACCTTGGTAATCCAATTCCCTAAGGCATACACCGTCATCCTGGAAGAATCTAATCACAAAATATTTCTTTATTCATTGACTCTTTCCATATTGATAATACAATCCATTTGCATAAAGCATACAACCCTTCACCTTTACCGCAATGATTTTAATTCACCATTTAAAAATAATAAAGCAACTGCAACATTTGGCAAAACGTTTGCCTCCAATCAAATATTGACTTTCTTTGTTTGAAAAGAAGAGAAGAGGCTGATCACTCATGTTTGAAATTCAAGTATGAAACATTTTCTTCTGATGTCTTCATAGCACCTACACTATTTCGCGTAGGATTTTCCACTGTTGTGATAGCTGGGCAGAGTCATAAACTGACCCTGCTCTCCATGCAGCATCCTTGCCACTCTTGCTGTGAGCCATAGTAGATTTGAACAAGGCCTCCATCCAGTTGTAGTCGACTTGCCTCCTCACTCATCGTGAGTATGGAGCAAGTGTTGATGTGATGTTGATTGGCCAGCAAGATGTGGAACAGGGATGCCAGATGCATCCACAACGATGTTGGGACCATGGTGTTCAAGTCGTCCATGGTCCATACCAGGAGCAACCAGCAGAATTGTGCACAGCTGTTGTGGAGGAAAAGGCACAGCCGTTTGCTTGAAGCTCCATGCTGGCTCCCCGGAAGTTGGTGAAGTAATGACACACGTCACCGCATCCCGTAGAAATTGCAGGTAAAATGTCGTCGTCCTGCAATTGCTGACGTGATGAATGTTCGAGGCATTCGAACACAAGTAAGTGATCGCCTTTTCTTCCATATGTTGCAGTGTGATCCAGGCAAATGGTCACATAAATTCCTTTGGTGAAGGTAAGCATCCATCTCCAATGTTACAAAGGAGAATGTCTTCATCATTCTTTGAGAAGGAGGGTGTATGCCAAGATTAACTTCATTTTTAGCCACAAATTTTCTTTCTCGAACTTCTTCCCAATTCCGTTAGCACTCCTTTTGGGATGTGATCTGATCTTATCCTTTTACTCAGCCATATCTGAATCTGCTTTCCACACACACTGAATCAGATAGGGTACATCTTATCATAAAAACACCATATTTTAACTAATCATATATTTCTTATAACAGTTTCACATTCAACCATTTGTTGTTTTCCTTAAAACATTCAAAAAGTTATATTCATTTATATGCGTCACACAAATAATATTCAAATCAGGTATATATTTTGACTACTAAACTAAAAATAACATTTAAATTTGCTTTCAAATCAATATCGTTTGAAAATTAAACTCATGCAGTTATTACCTTCGCAAAAGCGGAAGGTTATGTTTTGATCGCTGTGTATTTATTTGTATGTCTGTGTGTGTGTATGTTAATCGCATAACTCAAAAAGTATTCAACCGAATTGCATGAAATTTGGTGGGATGATTGGTTATTATACGGGACACATTTGATTAGATTTTGGGAAACAGATTTGCTCAAATTCTGACTATTTTTAACTCGATCGTATTTCACTCAAAGTTATGAGCGACTGAAGAAGAAGATGTCCATCCAGGACGTCATCACTATAACGCGATCTCCCGCGATCATTTCAACCTCAAAAAAAATTATAATTGCAGATTTGTCAAGAGATGAGGCATATTAACAAACGAATGAAACAGATTTGCTCAAATTCTGACTATTTTTAACTCGATCGTATTTCACTCAAAGTTATGAGCGACTGAAGAAGAGGATGTCCATCCAAGACGTCATCACTATAACGCGATCTCCCGCAATCATTTCAACCTCAAATGAAATTCAAATTGCAGATTTGTCAATCGGGGAGGCATATTAACAGACGAATGAAACAGATTTGCTCAAATTCTGATTTTTAAAAATCGATCGCATTTCACATAAAGTTTCACATCGCATACACTCCCATGCCAAGTACAGAACAGTAGCTGCGGCGAAGGTATGCGCTCTACCGAGTGCCCGGATTCTAGTTCACTCATGCAGTCATGCAGTTATTCCCCGTACGGGCCACCACATTATTAAAGAACTTTGTTGACCTCTTGGACGCATCTCAGCCAGAAACTCTATAAGACTCACTCAAGTTAAATATAAATTTATTAATCTCTTGCAACGAACAGGTTCACGAAGATATAGTTATACATTACAATCAACCACATCTCTCTCTCTCTCTCTACACAGAATCGTGAAAGAGCTCTGTCTCTCCCTCTCTCCTTCGAAGATCCCCAGTCCAGTTCTTCTCTCAGTTCAACTGTTTAACTGTTCAGTTCTCCGTGGTTTAAATAACAAAAAGCTCCTTTGATCTTGAGAGCATTGGCATGCAGAGGTCAACCAGGCAAATAGTCCCCCAGATATAGATGCCCCGAGGCGTCCATAGAGCCATATTTGGCTCTATGAGATCGGTTGAGGGAGGTCACTTCTTCCATGACCTTAGAGAAGGAATTGCCCAGCGGCATTTTCTGCCTTGGTCCTATGTCCTATTTTTGGGCACAGGTTCTTTTAATAGAGGCTACTTTATCATCTTGGCTCCCATCCCAAGGCTTTTTGCTCAGCTGCACGGTAAAACACTTTTTTTACACAATATCACATTCTGTAATAACTATCATATGTAATAACTATTAACAGCTGTCAATATATGTGAATATTTTATTATTCCACAGCTCCATTATCCTGTTACCTATGTATGCCGGTGTTATTCCTCCACCATGGCTCCATTATCATGTTACCCATGCATGCCGGTGTTATTCCTCCATCATGGCTCCATTATCCTGTTACCTGAGTATGCCGGTGTTATTCCTCCATCATGGCTCCATTATCCTGTTACCCGAGTATGCCGGTGTTATTCCACCATCATGGCTCCATTATCCTGTTACCCGTGTATGCCGGTGTTATTCCTCCATCATGGCTCCATTATCGTGTTACCCGAGTATGCCGGTGTTATTCCTCCATCATGGCTCCATTATCCTGTTACGTATTGTTTATGCCCGTGTTATTCCTGCATCATGGCTCCATTATCCTGTTACCTATTATATTCCGGTGTTATTCCTGCATCATGGCTCCATTATCCTGTTACCTATTATATATTCCAGTGTTATTCCTGCATCATGGCTCCATTATCCTGTTACCTATTATATTCCGGTGTTATTCCTGCATCATGGCTCCATTATCCTGTTACCTATTATATTCCGGTGTTATTCCTGCATCATGGCTCCATTATCCTGTTACCTATTATATTCCGGTGTTATTCCTGCATCATGGCTGCATTATCCTGTTACCTATTATATATTCCGGTGTTATTCCTGCATCATGGCTCCATTATCCTGTTACCTATTATATTCCGGTGTTATTCCTGCATCATGGCTCCATTATCCTGTTACCTATTATATTCCGGTGTTATTCCTGCATCATGGCTGCATTATCCTGTTACCTATTATATTCCGGTGTTATTCCTGCATCATGGCTGCATTATCCTGTTACCTATTATATATTCCGGTGTTATTCCTGCATCATGGCTCCATTATCCTGTTACCTATTATATTCCGGTGTTATTCCTGCATCATGGCTCCATTATCCTGTTACCTATTATATATTCCGGTGTTATTCCTGCATCATGGCTCCATTATCCTGTTACCTATTATATTCCGGTGTTATTCCTGCATCATGGCTCCATTATCCTGTTACCTATTATATTCCGGTGTTAATTCCTGCATCATGGCTGCATTATCCTGTTACCTATTATATTCCGGTGTTATTCCTGCATCATGGCTCCATTATCCTGTTACCTATTATTTATTCCGGTGTTATTCCTGCATCATGGCTCCATTATCCTGTTACCTATTATATATTCCGGTGTTATTCCTGCATCATGGCTCCATTATCCTGTTACCTATTATATTCCGGTGTTATTCCTGCATCATGGCTCCATTATCCTGTTACCTATTATATTCCGGTGTTATTCCTGCATCATGGCTCCATTATCCTGTTACCTATTATATTCCGGTGTTATTCCTGCATCATGGCTCCATTATCCTGTTACCTATTATATATTCCGGTGTTATTCCTGCATCATGGCTCCATTATCCTGTTACCTATTATATATTCCGGTGGTATTCCTGCATCATGGCTCCATTATCCTGTTACCTATTATATTCCGGTGTTATTCCTGCATCATGGCTCCATTATCCTGTTACCTATTATATATTCCAGTGTTATTCCTGCATCATGGCTCCATTATCCTGTTACCTATTATATTCCGGTGTTATTCCTGCATCACGGCTCCATTATCCTGTTACCTATTATATATTCCGGTGTTATTCCTGCATCATGGCTCCATTATCCTGTTACCTATTATATTCCGGTGTTATTCCTGCATCATGGCTCCATTATCCTGTTACCTATTATATATTCCGGTGTTATTCCTGCATCATGGCTCCATTATCCTGTTACCTATTATATTCCGGTGTTATTCCTGCATCATGGCTCCATTATCCTGTTACCTATTATATTCCGGTGTTATTCCTGCATCATGGCTCCATTATCCTGTTACCTATTATATATTCCGGTGTTATTCCTGCATCATGGCTCCATTATCCTGTTACCTATTATATTCCGGTGTTATTCCTGCATCACGGCTCCATTATCCTGTTACCTATTATATATTCCGGTGTTATTCCTGCATCATGGCTCCATTATCCTGTTACCTATTATATTCCGGTGTTATTCCTGCATCATGACTCCATTATCCTGTTAGCTATTATATATTCCGGTGTTATTCCTGCATCATGGCTCCATTATCCTGTTACCTATTATATTCCGGTGTTATTCCTGCATCATGGCTCCATTATCCTGTTACCTATTATATTCCGGTGTTATTCCTGCATCACGGCTCCATTATCCTGTTACCTATTATATATTCCGGTGTTATTCCTGCATCATGGCTCCATTATCCTGTTACCTATTATATTCCGGTGTTATTCCTGCATCATGGCTCCATTATCCTGTTACCTATTATATTCCGGTGTTATTCCTGCATCACGGCTCCATTATCCTGTTACCTATTATATTCCGGTGTTATTCCTGCATCATGGCTCCATTATCCTGTTACCTATTATATATTCCGGTGTTATTCCTGCATCACGGCTCCATTATCCTGTTACCTATTATATATTCCGGTGTTATTCCTGCATCATGGCTCCATTATCCTGTTACCTATTATATATTCCAGTGTTATTCCTGCATCATGGCTCCATTATCCTGTTACCTATTATATTCCGGTGTTATTCCTGCATCACGGCTCCATTATCCTGTTACCTATTATATATTCCGGTGTTATTCCTGCATCATGGCTCCATTATCCTGTTACCTATTATATTCCGGTGTTATTCCTGCATGTTTCTTCTGTTTTCGCGTTTTGTAAATTCCATTGTTCCAGTCTATGTTTGGTAAAATGGATCTTCGTCTGAAGGTCTTTTCATGCATTACCATGTGTGACGTCACAGACGACTCTTGTTCCCTCGTGCAAGGTTGTGATTCACACAACAAGGATTATAATTCTGCACAAACGATGCACACGAAAAGGTGAAACATCATGAATTGTAGATTTTGATAAAATGAATCTTTAACTTATGAATTAGGCACACAGTGGTGTCTGTTGACTATAACACGTGATCAAAATTATAAAGATGCAAATATTAGCATCAATCAATAACCAACACACTCGAAGAGCAAAATATGTACCGGTACCTTTACTTTGCGAGCTCACACAGGTAGGTTGGACCATCGTTGGCCATGGGTTTACATCTTCATGGTAGGTTTCATACACATTGCTAATGATGGACCGATGATCAAATATTAAATAAACTACACAAAGATTACTAGTAAACAAATTTACACAGACTTGTAGTAATGCACTTAACACTGAGATTATGAGTAATTGACTTTACACAAAGTTTATGAGTAATCGACAGGTGTCGCTGGAGGTTCGTTTCACAAGAAGCCATGTGCAGGTGAAACGTGTGAAGTGCAGCTTTGCATCCATGGCCCAGAGGTACCACGTGATGTAAACGTGTGGAGGGGCCACGGAGGGGTAATGCGATGTAAACATGTGGAGGGGCCACGTGATGTAAACGTGTGGAGGGGTCACGGAGGGGTAATGCGATGTAAACATGTGGAGGGGCCACGTGATGTAAACGTGTGGAGGGGGCCCAGAGGTACCACGTGATGTAAACGTGTGGAGGGGCCACGGAGGGGTAATGCGATGTAAACATGTGGAGGAGCCACGTGATGTAAACGTGTGGAGGGGGCCCAGAGGTACCACGTGATGTAAACGTGTGGAGGGGGCCCAGAGGTACCACGTGATGTAAACGTGTGGAGGGGGCCCAGAGGTACCACGTGATGTAAACGTGTGGAGGGGGCCCAGAGGTACCACGTGATGTAAACGTGTGGAGGGGGCCCAGAGGTACCACGTGATGTAAACGTGTGGAGGGGCCACGGAGGGGTAATGCGATGTAAACGTGTGGAGGGGCCACGTGATGTAAACGTGTGGAGGGGGCCACGAGGTACCACGTGATGTAAACGTGTGGAGGGGGCCCAGAGGTACCACGTGATGTAAACGTGTGGAGGGGGCCCAGAGGTACCACGTGATGTAAACGTGTGGAGGGGGCCCAGAGGTACCACGTGATGTAAACGTGCCTGACCCAGAGTACTTGGAAAACAATCAAATCGTGGCCACACAGAATGTAAATCATTAACCAGAAGATCTTCACCCTGGCAGGTATTACCAATCCTACCTCTCACTCATGAACCTGAAGATCTTCATCCTGGCAGGTATTGCTGATCTCACCTCTCAGTCATTAACCTGAAGATCTTCATCCTGACAGGTATTGCCGATTCTACCTCTCACTCATTCACCTGAAGATCTTCATCCTGACAGGTATTACCAATCCTACCTCTCAGTCATTAACCAGAAGATCTTCATCCTGACAGGTATTACCAATCCTACCTCTCACTCATTAACCAGAAGATCTTCATCCTGACAGGTATTACCAATCCTACCTCTCACTCATTAACCTGAAGATCTTCACCCTGGCAGGTATTACCAATCCTACCTCTCACTCATGAACCTGAAGATCTTCATCCTGGCAGGTATTGCTGATCTCACCTCTCAGTCATTAACCTGAAGATCTTCATCCTGACAGGTATTGCCGATTCTACCTCTCACTCATTCACCTGAAGATCTTCATCCTGACAGGTATTACCAATCCTACCTCTCGGTCATTAACCAGAAGATCTTCACCCTGGCAGGTATTCATGATCATACCTCTCACATTCACCAGAATATCTTTATCTTCACAGGTATTGCCAAACCACCTCTCACTCGTTAACTAGAAGATCTTCATCCTGACAGGTATTACCAATCCCACCTCTCACTCATTAACCAGAAGATCTTCATCCTGACAGGTATTGCCAATCCTACCTCTCAGTCATTACCCAGAAGATCTTCACCCTGGCAGGTATTGCTGATCCCACCTCTCACTCATTAACCTGAAGATCTTCATCCTGGCAGGTATTGCCGATTCTACCTCTCACTCATTAACCTGAAGCTCTTCATCCTGGCAGGTATTGCCGATTCTACCTCTCACTCATTAACCAGAAGATCTTCATCCTGACAGGTATTGCCGAATCTACCTCTCACTCATTCACCTGAAGATCTTCATCCTGACAGGTATTGCCGATTCTACCTCTCACTCATTAACCTTTAGGTCTTCATCCTGACAGGTATTGCCGATTCTACCTCTCACTCATTCACCTGAAGATCTTCATCCTGACAGGTATTGCCGAATCTACCTCTCACTCATTCACCTGAAGATCTTCATCCTGACAGGTATTGCCGATTCTACCTCTCACTCATTAACCAGAAGCTCCTTTGACTTGGACTGCTCGTGGGAAGATTTCAATCCATGGTGAGAATTACAAACCCACGACTGTTCTGACATATAGGGACAGGTAAAGAGCTGGCAGGTGCGGTGCATGGGACATTTATGTGCGACATTTGACTCATCGGTGGATCAATCGTAAAGTTTTCATCACAAGAGCAAATTAAATAAATAAAAAACGATGATTCGTGTTGACAATTCACAAATAAAAAACCCAAAGTCCCTGACTCATGAGCCCGTGAGTCATTGACTTGTTCTATTTATATCGATCGTCAGGCACATTGTGCATTTTCAGAAAGGAATAAGGATCCATGTATTTTTATTTTCCAAAAGTTGAATCACCATTCCATGTTCGCAATAAACGAATTTAAAAGTTTTCTTCTGATCTTCGGATTGACTTGTGAAAATGTATCGATTTTGAACTCACCAATCCATTTCAAATCAAATGTCCTGAGATGGCGAATTCGATTAATTTATGGAATAAAATATTTTTCATTTTGCAATCAATCACAAAACAACGTATGAAGAAAGTTCTCAAACATGGAAAGAATTCCGTATGCGGACATGCGTATTGCGTAACGTCGCTGGGGCCTTAGTTGTCAAGAGGATGAGAAACTAAAGTTTGTTTGTGGGTGAGAAACATGTTTCATTCTCATTAACCTTCTCCACAATTTTCTTTCAAACACCTCAAGGCTTTTATTCCTTCAAATTTTTGGTTTTCCCCTCATGTGACCACGTCACTAAAATGTTTCTCACTTTGTTATTCTTGCTTAGGGTTCTGATGCAACACCTACGGACTTTTTATCGACACCAAGGAAATGCAGCACGAATGCCCCACCTTCACTAAAAGGTGAGCGACACAGAGCTATCTGGGGATTCTAACTCTTCAAACCTACAGTATTCGTCTGAGTTCAGTTAGGAATCAATACCTTTAATTAATGAAAAACGTATACACAGGGTCTTCAAAAAGTATTCACGCCCCTTTGCCTTTTTCACATTTTGTTGTGTTACAGCCTGAATTAAAAATGGATAAAATTGAGATTTTTGTCACTGATCTACACATTATGTCATGTCGGGTGGGATAGTGATATGTAGAGCCAGCTAGATCTGAATAGGTAACGTGCTTCGTCTGTCGCGGTAAGGAATCTGACCTGTAATAAGTTTCATGTCTAGGCGTTTTGTCGGGTAAGATGTATATCTGTGAACATACCAGGATGTTCGTGTGTTAAATAGAATAAGGATTAAAGAATAACGCCCCTGTGTGTCACACCTGGTAGCCAAACCTTTGTCCCTTATGGCAATGCACACCTGTAGACACGTAGTTAGGTCCTTAGTGCAACACTAAATGATTCCCTTCCCTGACATAACTTTGGAAGACGAACAGGCAAGGGGGGGCCGGCTCGGGGCGCCGCCGCATGGACCGCAGCCAGCTGCACCTACGAGCTAATGCTGTCATTATTTACAAATAAAATACCAATAATTTAAGATGGCGGCCATTTATATGTCAAAGATTGTTTCTACTTATTGATTTTGCTATTTTCCACCATTTTTTCTAAAATGAAAATGGAAAAATCATGTTTACTTTCAACATTAATCATCTTCATCATTAAACAGTTTATCCATAGCAGTTGATACTATATGACACATATGGCAGGACCCATCCAGCAACCCGTTTCTCTGATGTACGGTACTGATTCAGAGAAGACCACCTCTTGCCTTCCCTTTCTTTATGTATGATTGTTCTCCAAACATGTCGGTCAAAACACCATTGCAAACTCAATTTCTATGCTTACACACATGTTCACCCAATTCAAAAGGAACCTCAACCCATACGTGCCATACCCTGTCGGTGATTGTCGCACCTTCTCAAGTACACCTTCCAGCTCTTCAAGTGTTGTATTCTTTTCAGGAGAAATACTTCCAAAAGCACAGTAGCAACCATTCTGAAACCTCATAGTACCTTTGGCGATGCTTTCCCATTGAGCATATTTGGCGCTCTCTTGTATGCAGCATGTAATACATCTTCTAGACCAGGCCCCTTCATGAGTGTTCCACGACAACCAAAGAAGGACATCATCGTCCTCCAGGTCTCAGTACGAGATGTTTCCAATGCTCTGGATCAGCCCATTGAATTTGGATTGCAATCTTAAACAAGAAAGAGCAATCAGAGATTGTGGGGGAACAAACTCCCTCACTCTCTTCAATCCCACTCCTCCCTCCAGGTCTTTAAAACAGCTGTTCACCACCATCTCTTATCTTCCCCCATCCAAAACCTTGATCTTTTCTACCCCCGCTAATTTCACCCCAAATCCACTTTTTTGAAATACCAACTTCTTTCCTGGAAGTCCTTGGTGTACTTGTGTTTATACTTCTCCCACCTCCCTCCCCCTTCCCATGCCGCCTCCCCCCATGCCCTCTCCCTCCTACACATTCCCGATGTCCCTGCTCTGAAATGTGTTTATGTGCTTCCCCTTCTCTCCCCATCTTGTCTACCGCTCCCCTTTTTATATACTTTGTTTGTCTCTTTGATTTGTTTTTATGATAAATGTTAGCTCTTTCACGAGCCTCAATTCTGTATCCAAAAAAAAAAAAACCCTCGCCAGGATGTATTTTCGGTGGTTTTTATGAATTTTGTGCTAAAACAAATATGGCGGCCAAACCACATGACCGATGACGTCATCATTATTTTTTGTTTTCCACCAATTTATGCCTACATGATGCTCAAGAAATTTCATCTTAATCGGATGAAGTTTTGCACTTGTCGAATTATGACGTCATAATGGAGGCACCTATGACATCATCATTAACATCTTTTATTCCACATGGAGAGTTCTTTACAATGAGCCATGTCTCAATTTTTTCTATGGAGTGCTTTCGGAGATATAGAGGAGCAACCTTTTTTTCGGTTTTTCCAAGATGGCGGCCGAACCACGTGACCGATGACGTCATCATTTTTTTTCTCCACCAATTTATGCCTGCATGACGCTCAAGAAATTTCATCTTGTGTGGATGAAGTTTTGTACTTGTCAAATTATGACGTCATAATGGAGGCACCTATGACATCATCATTAACATATTTTATTCCCCATGGAGAGTTCTTTACAATGAGCCATTTCTCTTTTTTTTTCTATTCAGTGCTTTCGGAGATATAGAGGTGCAAAGTTTTTCGGTTTTTCCAAGATGGCGGCCGAACCACGTGACCGATGACGTCATAAATTGGGCACAGTCTATTCCAGGGCAAGACAAATATGTGTGTAAAGTTTGGCGAGTCTACGTGCAACGGTGTAGACGTAGTGCTGTGCACAGACAGACAAACAGACAGGGCAAACGATGAAATAAAAACCACAATTGATATCGAGCATTTGCAAATTGTAATTTACATAACTGTGAACTATGAGATAAAACCTCAATTGATATCTAGCTTTTGAAAATTGTAATTTATATAACTTTAAACTGTGAAATATAAACCTCAAATGATATATACAGTCATGTGAAAAAGTAAGTACACCCCATGTAAAGTTTTGACTTTTTCAACATATTTCAACATACAGCTATTTGATCTTCATTTCAACAATATTGATAGATAAAGATGATATAATATAACAAATATCATGAAACATTTACATTTTGTAGTCCATTGTATAATTTAAATAAACATAAATGCAAATTTCACATGTGGAAAAAGTAAGTACACCCTTGGCTCTAATAGGTGGTATTGCCCCCTTAGCAGAAACAACCTCAAGGAGGGGTTTCTTATAACTGTCTACCAGTCTCTGACATCGACTGGGAGAAATTTTTGCCCACTCCATGTAGAATTGCTTCAGCCGTGCGATGTTTGAGGGGTTTCTTGCATGCACAGCTCGTTTCAAATCCCCCCACAACATCTCGATGGGATTTAGATCCGGGCTTTGACTTGGCCATTCCAGAACCCTCCATTTCTTTCTTTTCAGCCATTCCTTGGTGGATTTGCTGGTATGTTTAGGGTCATTGTCATGTTGCAAGGTCAACATTCGGTTGAGCTTCAACTTTCCGACAGATGGCCTCACATTATCCTCAAGCACCCTCTGGTACAATGAAGAATTCATAGTGGATTATATGATGGTGAGCTGCCCAGGCCCTGATGCAGCAAAGCTGCCCCAAACCATAATATTTCCCCCACCATGCTTTACAGTTGGTATCAGGTTCTTTTGGTCAAATGCTGTCTTTGGTTTTAACCAAACATGTCTTCGGGTACTGTGGCCAAATAGTCACGTGAAAAAGTAAGTACACCCCATGTAAAGTTTTGACTTTTTCCACATATTTCAACATACAGCTATTTGATCTTCATTTCAACAATATTGATAGATAAAGGTGATATAAAACAACAACATATCATGAAACATTTACATTTTGTAGTTCATTGTATAATTTAAATAAACATAAATGCAAATTTCGCATGTGGAAAAAGTAAGTACACCCCTACATTTATCACTACTTCAAATACCTAAAATTAGAATCAGGTGCACCAGCTCAGGTGCAAATGATTAGAACATCGTTAGAGAGGATCTTGGAGGAACCTGTCTTATTTAAACCTCAGACATTTAGTTTGGTTTGCTCTTTGTTGTTGAAGTGTGCGGCATCACCATGCCTCGATCAAAAGAGCTCTCCGAGGCCTTCAGAAAGAAGTTTATTTATGCCTACGAGTCTGGGAAGGGATTTAAAAAGATCTCCAAACAATTTGAAATCAATCATTCGACTGTCCGGAAGATCATCGACAAGTGGAGAAGATTCCAAACAACTGCCAACTTGTTCAGGCCAGGCCGCCCCAGCAAGTTCAGCCCGAGAGCACACCGCAAGATGCTGAAAGAAGTCTCTAAGAACCCCAGAATGTCATCATGGGACCTACAGGTAGCTGTTGCCACTGTTGATGTCAAAGTGCACGAGTCTACCATTAGAAAGAGGCTGCACAAATTTGATCTACATGGGAGGTGTGCCAGGAGGAAACCTTTGCTGTCCAGAAAGAACATCAGGGCAAGACAAAAGTTTGCCAATGAACACCTAGGCAAAGACCAGCACTTCTGGAACAATGTGCTCTGGACAGATGAGTCAAAGGTAGAGCTATTTGGCCACAGTACCAGAAGACATGTTTGGCGAAAACCAAAGACAGCATTTGACCACAAGAACCTGATACCAACTGTAAAGCATGGTGGTGGAAATATTATGGTTTGGGGCAGCTTTGCTGCATCAGGGCCTGGGCAGCTCACCATCATAGAATCCACCATGAATTCTTTATTGTACCAGAGGGTGCTTGAGGATAATGTGAAGCCACCTGTCGGAAAGTTGAAGCTCAAACGAAGGTGGACCTTGCAACATGACAATGACCCTAAACATACCAGTAAATCCACCAAAGATTGGCTGAAAAGAAAGAAATGGAGGGTTCTGGAATTGCCAAGTCAAAGCCCGGATCTAAATCCCATCGAGATGTTGTGGGGGGATTTGAAACGAGCTGTGCATGCAAGAAACCCCTCAAACATCGCACGGCTGAAGCAATTCTACATGGAGGAGTGGGCAAAAATTTATCCCAGTCGATGTCAGAGACTGGTAGACAGTTATGAGAAACCCCTCCTTGAGGTTGTTTCTGCCAAAGGGGGCAATACCACCTATTAGAGCCAAGGGTGTACTTCCTTTTTCCACATGCAAAATTTGCATTTTTGTTTATTTAAATTATACAATTGACTAAAAAATGTAAATGTTTCATGATATTTGTTATATTATATCATCTTTATCTATCAATATTGTTGAAATGAAGATCAAATAGCTGTACGTTGAAATATGTTGAAAAAGTCAAAACTTTACATGGGGTGTACTTCCTTTTTCACGTGACTGTATATATATATATATATATATATATATATATATATATATATATATATATATATATATATATATATATATATATATATATATATATATATATATATATATATATATATATATATATATATATATATATATATATATATATATATATACATATATACATATATATATATATATATATATATACATGTATATATATATATATATATGTGTATATATATATATATATATATATATATATAAAATGCATTTCCAAGGGCTTTCAGGACGGCCTGAAGGTGGTACACGCACTCGCCGCTGAGCTGGCGAGCCTGGGTTTGAATCTCAGACCATTAGACCAGCTATAAATTGCCATCCCTGTGTTTCACAGGTAGGGTGATTCATCAATCATCAGTGTTTGTGCCGCCCCTCCGATGGGTGTTATACGGGTTGTCCGGTCTACCGGAATTAGTTGGTGGACATTTAAGATCCAAGGATATCCTTCATGAAGAGTCGGCGAGAGCTATCGCCTATTCCAAATCCGATCCCCACGTAGGCATTTTTACTGGAATACCATCAATGCGAGTGGAGGTGCTTAAGCGCAGGCAAGCACAGATAAATGTCACTAAACTCCACAAACATTGTCTTGTTCTCCAATGGGATGAACGAGTTTGCAGAAGAGCTGTGTAGTTTGCAGAAGAGCTGTGTGGTGCGTAGATTGTGTAGTTTGCAGAAGAGCTGTGTGGTGCGTAGATTTTGTAGTTTGCAGAAGAGCTGTGTAGTGCGTAGATTGTGTAGTTTGCAGAAGGGCTGTGTAGTGCGTAGATTGTGTCGTTTGCAGAAGGGCTGTGTGGTGCGTAGATTTTGTAGTTTGCAGAAGAGCTGTGTGGTGCGTAGATTTTGTAGTTTGCAGAAGAGCTGTGTGGTGTGTAGATTGTGTAGTTTGCAGAAGAGCTGTGTAGTGCGTAGATTGTGTAGTTTGCAGAAGAGCTGTGTAGTGCGTAGATTGTGTAGTTTGCAGAAGAGCTGTGTAGTGCGTAGATTGTGTAGTTTGCAGAAGAGCTGTGTAGTGCGTAGATTGTGTAATTTGCAGAAAAGCTGTGTAGTGCGTAGATTGTGTAGTTTGCAGAAGAGCTGTTTGGTGCGTAGATTGTGTAGTTTGCAGAAGAGCTGTGTAGTGCGTAGATTGTGTAGTTTACAGAAGAGCTATGTAGTGCGTAGATTGTGTAGTTTGCAGAAGAGCTGTGTAGTGCGTAGATTGTGTAGTTTGCAGAAGAGCTGTGTAGTGCGTAGATTGTGTAGTTTGCAGAAGAGCTGTGTAGTGCGTAGATTGTGTAGTTTGCAGAAGAGCTGTGTAGTGCGTAGATTGTGTAGTTTGCAGAAGAGCTGTGTAGTGCGTAGATTGTGTAGTTTGCAGAAGAGCTGTGTAGTGCGTAGATTGTGTAGTTTGCAGAATAGCTGTGTTGTGCGTAGATTGTGTAGTTTGCAGAAGAGCTGTGTAGTTTGCAGAAGAACTGTGTAGTTTGCAGAAGAGCTGTGTAGTGCATAGATTGTGTAGTTTGCAGAAGAGCTGTGTAGTGCGTAGATTGTGTAGTTTGCAGAAGAGCTGTGTAGTGCGTAGATTGTGTAGTTTGCAGAAGAGCTGTGTAGTGCGTAGATTGTGTTGTTTGCAGAAGAGCTGTGTAGTGCGTAGATTGTGTAGTTTGCAGAAGAGCTGTGTAGTGCGTAGATTGTGTAGTTTGCAGAAGAGCTGTGTAGTGCGTAGATTGTGTAACTTGCAGAAGAGCTGTGTAGTGCGTAGATTGTGTAGTTTGTAGATTCTGTGAACCTCAATGACCTCCACTCTCTCGGTACAGCATTGCCTACTCTATTTACGTCAATGGTCAACAACATTAGATATCCAGCTGTACATATTTGATTTTTTTTTTTTTACCAGTACTTGTGCAATGTTGACTGGCACCTTCTTTTTATGTAGCATAACAGATAAAATAGAGGAAATGGACAGGTGATGATGTCACACAATGACGTCGGTGAAGAACCTGTATATTATCTTGAACAATGTTCGTTGCAAAACTCAAACATATTCTGATTGCAGAGTAAGCAAAGCATCCTAAACTCGATCATGTTATTTTGGTTGTTGTTTAAACAAAGCATTTGAAGGTGTTCCATATTTATTGGCTTCTCTGAAAATGTGGCTTTTTCATATTTTTGTCCATTCTTGTCTGTTTGTCAATCCAAATGTGAGCAACATTGTCTGATAACACAAGCAAATAATGATGATACTCGATCTACCTTTCCTTTTACGTCAAACAATGCCCCATTTTCCATGAAGGTTAATTTGGAGACCTTTCGGTAGCACCCTGAGCAAATCACAATCCCCCCCACCCACCCCTTCTTCTCCCTTCCACCCACTTCCTGTCCCAACCCCCAAATCGTTCCCATTCGAACATCAGGCCTGGCCTGCAGGATCATGAAATATGGATCACAAACTGTCCTTGGTTAACTTCTTAATATGGTCGTAAAAATTGGGGCAATTACAGTAGTAGTAGTAGTAGTTGTAGATCTGTGTAATGTAAACAAAGAGACAATGAAGATAGGATTTCAATTTCAAATGTATTCCTGGCAAACCCTTGACTTGAACACCCTTTTGAAAAGGTCAAATGACTCATTTACCATTGTGCTAATAAAAGCAAAGAATAATAAAGCCACTCTGTTATTCAAAATTATTCCACAATGATATCCTTTCTCATTGTTCTTGGCCTTTGTTTGACCTCATTTAGCTGCGGAGAGCAAAGTCAGTTCGGTCGATCGTGGTGCTGCCAATTCCTCCAACAACCGCCCACATTCAACTGTCGCCCTGGCAATGGAGAGTATCCAAGGCGACACATCCTCAAACAGCTATGCCATTGAGGAGCTGCGAATCGACCATGCTTCAGAGAGGCAGAAGGTCTGCGCGGAGACCTATGGTAAGCTCGTACAAGTGCGAACGGGTTCAGATACCATGACCCTTTATCTCGTGTGCTGGACATCTCATGCAAGCAGGTGTTTTTCTGGTGCTTCAGGTGTGCAATACCATGTAAGCATAAGGAGAAGGGGATGAAAATGTCAGCTCCAGATGAGGGATGGAATGAGGATGAAAATGTCAACTCCAGATAAAAGATGGAATGAGGATGAAAAGGTCAGCTCCAGATAAAGGAGGGAATGAGGATGAAAATGTCAGCTCTAGATAAAGGATTGAATGAGGATGAAAATGTCAGCTCTAGATAAAGGATGGAATGAGGATGAAAATGTCAGCTCTAGATAAAGGAGGGAATGAGGATGAAAATGTCAGCTCTTGATAAAGGAGGGAATGAGGATGAAAATGTCAGCTCTAGATAAAGGATGGAATGAGGATGAAAATGTCAGCTCTAGATAAAGGATGGAATGAGGATGAAAATGTCAGCTCTAGATAAAAGATAGAATGAGGATGAAAATGTCAGCTCTAGATAAAGGATGGAATGAGGATGAAAATGTCAGCTCTAGATAAAGGATGGAATGAGGATGAAAATGTCAGCTCTAGATAAAGGATGGAATGAGGATGAAAATGTCAGCTCTAGATAAAGGATGGAATGAGGATGAAAATGTCAGCTCTAGATAAAGGATGGAATGAGGATGAAAATGTCAGCTCTAGATAAAGGATGGAATGAGGATGAAAATGTCAGCTCTAGATAAAAGATGGAATGAGGATGAAAATGTCAGCTCTAGATGAAGGATGGAATGAGGATGAAAATGTCAGCTCTAGATAAAGGATGGAATGAGGATGAAAATGTCAGCTCCAGATAAAGGATGGAATGAGGATGAAAATGTCAGCTCCAGATAAAGGAGGGAATGAGGATGAAAAGGTCAGCTCTAGATAAAGGATGGAATGAGGATGAAAATACCAGCTCTCGATAAAGGATGGAATGAGGATGAAAATGTCAGCTCTAGATAAAGGATGGAATGAGGATGAAAATGTCAGCTCTAGATAAAGGATGGAATGAGGATGAAAATGTCAGCTCTAGATAAAGGAGGGAATGAGGATGAAAATGTCAGCTCTAGATAAAGGATGGAATGAGGATGAAAATGTCAGCTCTAGATAAAGGAGGGAATGAGGATGAAAATGTCAGCTCTAGATAAAGGATGGAATGAGGATGAAAATGTCAGCTCTAGATAAAGGATGGAATGAGGATGAAAATGTCAGCTCCAGATAAAGGAGGGAATGAGGATGAAAATGTCAGCTCTAGATAAAGGATGGAATGAGGATGAAAATGTCAGCTCTTGATAAAGGAGGGAATGAGGATGAAAATGTCAGCTCTAGATAAAGGATGGAATGAGGATGAAAAGGTCAGCTCCAGATAAAGGAGGGAATGAGGATGAAAATGACAGCTCTAGATAAAGGATGGAATGAGGATGAAAATGTCAGCTCTAGATAAAAGATGGAATGAGGATGAAAATGTCAGCTCTAGATAAAGGATGGAATGAGGATGAAAATGTCAGCTCTAGATAAAGGATGGAATGAGGATGAAAATGTCAGCTCCAGATAAAGGATGGAATGAGGATGAAAATGTCAGCTCCAGATAAAGGAGGGAATGAGGATGAAAAGGTCAGCTCTAGATAAAGGATGGAATGAGGATGAAAATGCCAGCTCTCGATAAAGGATGGAATGAGGATGAAAATGTCAGCTCTAGATAAAGGATGGAATGAGGATGAAAATGTCAGCTCTAGATAAAGGATGGAATGAGGATGAAAATGTCAGCTCTAGATAAAGGATGGAATGAGGATGAAAATGTCAGCTCTAGATAAAGGATGGAATGAGGATGAAAATGTCAGGTCTAGATAAAGGAGGGAATGAGGATGAAAATGTCAGCTCTAGATAAAGGAGGGAATGAGGATGAAAAGGTCAGCTCTAGATAAAGGATGGAATGAGGATGAAAATGTCAGCTCGAGATAAAGGATGGAATGAGGATGAAAATGTCAGCTCTAGATAAAGGATGGAATGAGGATGAAAATGTCAGCTCTAGATCAAGGATGGAATGAGGATGAAAATGTCAGCTCTAGATAAAGGATGGAATGAGGATGAAAATGTCAGCTCTAGATAAAGGATGGAATGAGGATGAAAATGTCAGCTCCAGATAAAGGATGGAATGAGGATGAAAATGTCAGCTCTAGATAAAGGATGGAATGAGGATGAAAATGTCAGCTCTAGATAAAGGATGGAATGAGGATGAAAATGTCAGCTCCAGATAAAGGATGGAATGAGGATGAAAATGTCAGCTCTAGATAAAGGATGGAATGAGGATGAAAATGTCAGCTCTAGATAAAGGATGGAATGAGGATGAAAATGTCAGCTCTAGATAAAGGATGGAATGAGGATGAAAAGGTCAGCTCTAGATAAAGGATGGAATGAGGATGAAAAGGTCAGCTTGAGATAAAGGATGGAATGAGGATGAAAATGTCAGCTCTAGATAAAGGATGGAATGAGGATGAAAAGGTCAGCTCGAGATAAAGGATGGAATGAGGATGAAAATGTCAGCTCTAGATAAAAGATGGAATGAGGATGAAAAGGGCAGCTCTAGATAAAGGATGGAATGAGGATGAAAATGTCAGCTCTAGATAAAAGATGGAATGAGGATGAAAATGTCAGCTCGAGATAAAGGATGCAATGAGGATGAAAATGTCAGCTCTAGATAAAGGATGGAATGAGGATGAAAATGTCAGCTCTAGATAAAGGATGGAATGAGGATGAAAATGTCAACTTTATATAAAGGATGGAATGAGGATGAAAAGGTCAGCTCTAGATAAAGGATGGAATGAGGATGAAAATGTCATCTTTAGATAAAGGATGGAATGAGGATGAAAAGGTCAGCTCTAGATAAAGGATGGAATGAGGATGAAAATGTCAGCTCCAGATAAAGGATGGAATGAGGATGAAAATGTCAGCTCTAGATGAAGGATGGAATGAGGATGAAAATGTCAGCTCTAGATGAGGAATGGAATGAGGATGAAAATGCCAGCTCTAGATGAAGGATGGAATGAGGATGAAAATGTCAGCTCTAGATGAAGGATGGAATGAGGATGAAAATGTCAACTCGAGATAAAGGATGGAATGAGGATGAAAATGTCAGCTCTAGATAAAGGATGGAATGAGGATGAAAATGTCAGCTCTAGATAAAGGATGGAATGAGGATGAAAATGTCAGCTCTAGATAAAGGATGGAATGAGGATGAAAATGTCAGCTCCAGATAAAAGATGGAATGAGGATGAAAATGTCAGCTCTAGATAAAGGATGGAATGAGGATGAAAATGTCAGCTCTAGATAAAGGATGGAATGAGGATGAAAATGTCAGCTCTAGATAAAGGATGGAATGAGGATGAAAATGTCAGCTCTAGATAAAGGATGGAATGAGGATGAAAATGTCAGCTCTAGATAAAGGATGGAATGAGGATGAAAATGTCAGCTCTAGATTGAGGAATGGAATGAGGATGAAAATGTCAGCTCTCGATAAAGGATGGAATGAGGATGAAAATGTCAGCTCTAGATAAAGGATGGAATGAGGATGAAAATGTCAGCTCTAGATAAAGGAGGGAATGAGGATGAAAATGTCAGCTCTAGATAAAGGATGGAATGAGGATGAAAATGTCAGCTCTAGATAAAAGATGGAATGAGGATGAAAATGTCAGCTCTAGATAAAGGATGGAATGAGGATGAAAATGTCAGCTCTAGATGAAGGATGGAATGAGGATGAAAATGTCGGCTCTAGATAAAGGATGGAATGAGGATGAAAATGTCAGCTCTAGATAAAGGATGGAATGAGGATGAAAATGTCAGCTCCAGATAAAGGAGGGAATGAGGACTAAAAAGTCAACTGGAGATGAAGGATGGAATGAGGATGAAAATGTCAGCTCTAGATAAAGGATGGAATGAGGATGAAAATGTCAGCTCTAGATGAGGAATGGAATGAGGATGAAAATGTCAGCTCGAGATAAAGGATGGAATGAGGATGAATGTCAGCTCTAGATAAAGGATGGAATGAGGATGAAAATGTCAGCTCTAGATAAAGGATGGAATGAGGATGAAAATGTCAGCTCGAGATAAAGGAGGGAATAAGGATGAAAATGTCAGCTCCAGATAAAGGAGGGAATGAGGATGAAAATGTCAGCTCTAGATGAGGAATGGAATGAGGATGAAAATGTCAGCTCTAGATGAGGAATGGAATGAGGATGAAAATGTCAGCTCCAGATAAAGGATGGAATGAGGATGAAAATGTCAGCTCTAGATAAAGGATGGAATGAGGATGAAAATGTCAGCTCTAGATGAAGGATGGAATGAGGATGAAAATGTCAGCTCCAGATAAAGGATGGAATGACGATGAAAATGTCAGCTCGAGATAAAGGATGGAATGAGGATGAAAATGTCAGCTCTAGATAAAAGATGGAATGAGGATGAAAATGTCAGCTCTAGATAAAGGATGGAATGAGGATGAAAATGTCAGCTCTAGATAAAGGATGGAATGAGGATGAAAATGTCAGCTCTAGATAAAGGCTGGAATGAGGATGAAAATGTCAGCTCTAGATAAAGGAGGGAATGAGGATGAAAATGTCAGCTCTAGATAAAGGAGGGAATGAGGATTAAAAAGTCAACTGGAGATGAAGGATGGAATGAGGATGAAAATGTCAGCTCTAGATAAAGGCTGGAATGAGGATGAAAATGTCAGCTCTAGATAAAGGAGGGAATGAGGATGAAAATGTCAGCTCTAGATAAAGGATGGAATGAGGATGAAAATGTCAGCTCTAGATGAAGGATGGAATGAGGATGACAATTTCAGATCGACACGCAGTGTAGAATGTGGATGACGAGTTCAGATCGACATACAGTGTAGAATGTGGATGACAAGTTCAGATCGACATACAGTGTAGAATGTGGATGACAAGTTCAGATCGACATGCAGTGTCGAATGAGGATGGCAAGTTCAGATCGACATGCAGTGTAGAATGTGGATGACAAGTTCAGATCGACATACAGTGTAGAATGTGGATGACAAGTTCAGATCGACATGCAGTGTAGAATGTGGATGACAAGTTCAGATCGACATGCAGTGTAGAATGTGGATGACAAGTTCAGATCGACATACAGTGTAGAATGTGGATGACAAGTTCAGATCGACATACAGTGTAGAATGTGGATGACAAGTTCAGATCGACATGCAGTGTAGAATGTGGATGACAAGTTCAGATCGACATACAGTGTAGAATGTGGATGACAAGTTCAGATCGACATGCAGTGTAGAATGTGGATGACAAGTTCAGATCAACATACAGTGTAGAATGTGGATGACAAGTTCAGATCGACATGCAGTGTAGAATGTGGATGACAAGTTCAGATCGACATGCAGTGTAGAATGTGGATGACAAGTTCAGATCGACATACAGTGTAGAATGTGGATGACAAGTTCAGATCGACATGCAGTGTAGAATGTGGATGACAAGTTCAGATCGACATACAGTGTCGAATGAGGATGACAAGTTCAGATCGACATACAGTGTTTAATGAAAATGTCAGCTGCAGATAAAGGATGGACCCATTGAGTTTTTTCACATTTTGTTTGTTGCAGCCTGAATTTAAAATGGATTAAATTGAGATTTTTTTGTCACTGATCTCCACAAAATACCCATAATGTTAAAGTGAAAACATGTTTTTTTTAGAAATTTTTACTTAATAATTAAAAATTAAATACAGAAATATCTAATTTACATAAGTATTCAATCCCCTGAGTCAATACTTTGTATAAGCACCCTTAACAGTGATTACAGCTTTGAGTCTTCTTGGTTATGTCTGTATCAGCTTTGCTCATCTGGATTTGGGGAGTTTCTCCCACTCTCCTTGGCAGATTTGTTCAAGCTCTGTGAAATTGGATGGGGACCGTCGGTGAACAGCAATCTTCAAGGCTTTCCACAGATTTTCAATGGGATTCAAGTCTGGGTTTGGGCTGGACCACTCAAAGACTTTCATGTTCTTGTTCTGAAGCTATTCCAGTGTTGCTTTGGCTATATTCTTGGGGTCATTGTCCTGTTGGAATGAAATATTTGCCGCAATTTAAGGTAATGTGCACTCAGAAGCAGGTTCTCCTCAAGGATTTGCCTTTATCTGGCCCCATTCATTGTTCCCTCTCTCCTTATGGTGTTAGATGGGTGATGAGCTGTTGTCCTTCTGGCAGGTTCTCCAATCTCAGCTGAGGAACTCTTCTTTTGAAATGGTCATTGGGTTCTTGGTCACCTCCCTGACCAAGGTCCTTCTTGCCTCTGGGTCTCCATTTGGTCGGACGACCAGCTCTACCAAGAGTCTGAGTTGTTACATCTTCTTTCCATTTCCTAATGATGGAGTTCCCTTTGCTCTTGGGAACTTCCAACACACTAAAAAATATTTTATGCCCTTCCCCAGATCTATGCCCTTCACAATTCTATCTCGGACAGTTCCTTGGACTTCAATAATCTACAGAGTTCCTTGGACTCCAACGTAGAATTTCTGCTCCGATGTGCACTGTCAACTTTGGGACCTTAAATAGAAAGGTGTGTTTCTTTGTAAATCAAGTCCAATCAATTGAATTTGCCACAGGTGGACTCCAATCATGTTGTAGAGACAGAATTTATTTATTTTTTGAGAAATTTTTACAAAATAATTAAAAATAAAAAGCTGAAATGTCTTTCTTGAGATGTCTCTACATCTTGATTGGAGTCCACAATAAATTTGTAAAGAATTATAAAAACATGTTTTCACTTTAACATTATGGGGTATTTTGTGTAGATCAGTGACAAAAAAATCTCAGTTTAATCCATTTTAAATTCAGGCTGTAACGAAACAAAATGTGAAAAAGTCAAGGGGTGTGAATACTTCCTGAAGACACTGTAGTTTGGGTTCGGAGGCCGGTAACATCACAATTGCATATCCATTGGTGATTTAATCTGGAAAGGCAATTTGCCAATTTGAATCAACAGCACCTATTTGGTCAATCTTGGAAACATCATTGTAAAACAGCCCATGAATTTGCAATTATTTGAATGCTGCGCTTACAGTTGTGGCCAAAAATATTGGCACCCTTGCACTTTTTTCAAATAACACAATTATTTCCCCCAAAAATAAATTGAAATCCACAAAAGTATTTGGTCTCCACAATTCTTTATTTCACTGTTAATATTACAGAAGCTTTGTTTTTGATTCAGAACTTAATATGTCCTTTTAAATCAGAAAATAAATAGAAATGTCATTGACAAAATTATTGACACACGAGACTTAATATTTGGTATCACAAAATAACTGTAGTCTCAATTTGGAGTGTCAAATTGAGCTTAATATGGACAAAATAACTGTGATCAAGCACTTCCTATAGCCATGAATGAGCTTCCTACACCTCTCTGCTGGCAGTTCGGCCCACTCTTCCTGTGCAAACTGCTCCAGTTCTCCCAGATTTGAAGGGTGCCTTCTCCCAGCTGCTGTTTTCAGATCTCCCCACAAGTGTTCAATGGGATTTAGATCTGGACTCATTGCTGCACACTTCATAACAGTCCAGCGTTTTGTCTTGAACCATTCCTGGGTACTTTTAAATTGTGTTTGGGGTCATTGTCCTGCTGCAAGATCCATGACCTTTGATGGAGACCCAACTTTCTGACACTGGGTTGAACACTGTGCTCCAAAATGCCTTGGTAATCTCCTGATTTCATGATGCCATGCACACATTCAAGGTACCCAGTGCCAGAGGCAGCACAGCATCCCCAAAACATCACTGAACCTCCTCCATCTTTGACTGTAGGGAAGGTGTTCTTTTCTTTGAAGGCTTCACTTTGTTTTCTGTAAATATAGAGATGATGTGCTTTACAAAAAAGCTCTAATTTGGTCTCATCTGTCCACAGGACATTCTCCCAGAAGGATTTAGGCTTGTTCAGGTGTCTTTTGGCAAACTCCAGTCGGGCTTTCTTGTATCTCTCAGCAACAGTGTGGTCCTCCTGGGTCTCCTTTCATTGAGGTGGTGAGGGATGGTGCAAGTTGAAACTGTTGTACCTTGTCTCTGAAGGTGATTGGCAGTTGATCGAGGTGCTTTCTCTTTCTCAACCATTCGAACAATCCTTCGCTGCAATCTACGATCAAGTTTTCTCTTGCGGCCTCGTCCAGGGAGGTTAGCTACAGTGCCATGGGCCTTAAACCTCCTGATAACATTGCGTATGGTGGACACAAGAACATCAAGGTCTCCTGAGATGGACTTGTAGCGTTGAGATTGTCCATGCCTGGGTACAATCTTGTGTCTAACCTCCTCAGACAATTCTCTGGTTTTCTTTCTTTTCTCCATGCTCATCGCGGTGCACACAGTGACTCAAAACAGCAGAATGACTCATTTTCTCCAATCAAACTGGTTGAATGAGTGATTTTTTTATTTATATTGCAGGCACCTGCAACTCACCACAGATGAGTTCAATTCCAAAGTAACGGAGAATCACCTGCTTGAAATCTAATTATTTCTAACAACTTCTAAAAGGTGCCAATAATATTGTCCAGCGTCATTTTCGGATTTCTGTGTGGAATTAGCTAAGATTTAGTAATTGTTTTCAGCTTTTTTTGTTTGTTTGTTTTTTGTTCCGCTGCAAACTAAAGAAATACAAATGTGGATACCAAAAGATTTTTTAATTTTAACAATTTTCTGGAAGAAATGGTAAATTTTTTGAAAAGAGTGCAAGGGTGCCAATATTTTTAGTCGCAACTGGATAAATAACTCACCTTTAACTATGACACAGTGGCAGAGAAGCCAAGATCCGAGTCCAGCAGGCCACAAAGAAGTGCCTACATTGCAGTTGGTGGAATTGTGGAGGCAGAGCTTCAACATGAAGGGGAGAGGCAGGGAAAGCCGAGACGTAAGGACACCCCTATCTACCAGTCAGCTCCTGTTTTGCCTGGTAGGCCGAAATTTAACTCCTTGTGTCTCATAAAATTAAAATGGTTTTGGATTTTTATTTATACAAGTTTGCCATTCTCACGATGTATATTGGCAAATCTCATGATATATATATATATATATATATATATATATATATATATATATATATATATATATATATATATATGTATGTATGTATATGTATATGTCCTGGTGTGTACCCCGGTTTAGAATAGGTGCACCGTATCCCTGCGCGTCATAAGAGGCGACTAAGGGTTGGCGTCAGGAAGGGCATCCGGCCATAAAAACATTGCCTCAAACAGGGAACCATGATTGTCATGGGCCCACAAGGCTAACCCCCGCTCTAGCGGGGAAAATGGCCTTAAAATGATCATTCATTATGTATATGTATATACAGTGCATTCAGAAAGTATTCAGACCCCTTCACTTTTTCACATTTTGTTATGTTGCAGCCTCATGCTGAAATCGTTTAAATTCATTTTTTCCCTCATCAATCCACACTCAATACCCCATAATGACAAAGAGAAAACAGGATTTTAGAAAGTTTTGCAAATTTAATTAAAAAGAAAAAACTGAAATATCACATTTACATAAGTATTCATACCCTTTGCTATGACACTTGAAATTTAGCTCAGGTACCTCCCATTTGTCTTGATCATCTTTGAGATGTTTCTACACCTTGATTGGAGTCCACCTGTGATGGATGTGTCCAATTGATTGGACATGATTTGGAAAGGCACACACCTGTCTATATAAGGTCTCACAGCTGACGATGCGTATCTGAGCAAAACCAAGCCATGAGGTCGAAGGAACTGCCTGCAGAGCTCAGAGACAGGATTGCGTCGAGGCACAGATCTGGGGAAGCCTACAAAAAAATCTCTGCTGCATTGAAGGTTCCCAAGAGCACAGTGGCCTCCATAATTCTTAAATGGAAGAAGTTTGGAACAACCAGGACTCTTCCTCGAGCTGGCCGCCCGGCCAAACTCAGCAATTGGGGGAGAAGGGCCTTGGGAAGAGAGGTGACCAAGAACCCGATGGTCACTCTGGCTGAGCTCCAGAGATCCTGTGTGGAGATGGGAGAAACTTCCAGAAGGACAACCATCACTGCAACACTCCACCGATCTGGGCTTTATGGCAGAGTGGCCAGATGGAAGCCTCTCCTCAGTGAAAAACACATTAAAGCCCCTTAGTGTTTGCAAAAAAGCACCTAAAGGACTCTCAGACTGTGAGAAACAAGATTCTGTGGGCTTTCATTAAATTAAATAGCTGCACCCTCCTTCATGTGACCCCTAGTCCTCCGGCCAAGTTTGTTTGAGATTGGATAAGTAACAAAGGAATGTATCGTGGTCAAAAAGCAGTCAGACAGACAGACACCAAATTGCGTATTTAGTACGATTACGAATTATGACGAAACTATTTTTCCAAATGAACTTTTTCATTCATAACTGAAGAGATCACGCTAAACACTGTTATGATTATTCTTCATCATTGAGAGATGGGGCCAAAAACGATGTACAGCAGGATCTCTCAAAAAAATTATGGACGGTTTCGGACGAAACTAGATAGATGAGTTGGTTCAGTAGCAGGAACAAGCCAATTTTATTTTGGTTAAGGTCTGGATGCAGATCCAGCCTATCAGTGGGATAGAAAACATCAACTTCTCAGGCTGGCCGAGGTATGCGCTCTACTGAGTGCTGTCCTCGTCTTGTTTTGCGCTGCCTTGGATCTTCGTGAATTGTGGTTCCTCACTCCAGGCAGGCAATGCTGGTGTACTCTCATACATCCTGCAGTGATTGGACTTGGTCACTATGTTTGTGATGTTTTGTCAGCACTACACGCACTTTCAAATTGTAACTCCACAATTAGTCCTTTCGGTCTCGGGAAAATGAAGGCACCTCGGCCTCTGCGGGATAATATTGACTCGTTGATGACATGAAGAGTTTTGGTGCTGCCCCTGCTATAATTGCACACGAGCAAAGGTCTGATCGGTTTGTTATAGAGTGAGAGAACATCAAACTTTAATCACCTCCACTATAAACTTCCCAAAGGAGAACCTGGATCCAAAGGACCAAGCTTCCGCTGACTCATGATACTGCCACTCTACACATCAAAAGGGCAAACTATGAGTGTTTCATATGGAAGTCATCCTTGAAGCAGACATTCAACTACCCTCTCCTGTTGGGAATGGATGGTTTCTCAATGATGGTGGGCAGTTCTTGCCATAGCGTATGACCAGAAAACCAGTACCAGACACAGTCAGTGATCTGGTCGTCTGTGTCTGTACAAAAAGATGTTGGTGGAGGTGCACCGGGAGACAGGTGAAACTTCCATGCACTGTAACATGTAAATGTTATTGTTTGTGTAGTAACTAGGACTTTGATTATTACACTGACAATTAATTTGTACCTTTTAACATCAAAAACTAGAACAATGTGACTGTGTCGCAAATATGCCTCCGCATAGTCCCACATCAGGTACATGCCATCACTCTGAATATGTATGGGAAGGGGATCACATTTGTGAAGTTTCCTGTTGATCAGATAAGGTTCGTTTTTCTATCCAAGATGGCTGTCAAACCACATGACCTATGACCTCATCATTTTCAAACGATATGCAACAGTTCTGTTATAGATGATATTTGTAAAATTTTGCATCGATAGGGTGGGTGGTTTCAGAGATGTAATTATTTAATATTTTCCTTCAATCCAATATGGCTGCCAAACCATGTGACCTATGATGTCATAAGTTTAATATTTCAATACAAATGGGTCATTGATCATGTGCATGCAATTCCAGATTTTCAGGATAAGGAATTAGATTAAAACATTTTTGGCTGGTTTCGCACTTCACCTATGATGTCGTCATTGTCATGCTTTTGTTCCCCATTGGGAGTGCTTGACAATGTGCCAAGTTTCAAATTTTTTCATTTCGTGGATTCCGAGAAATAATTTTTAATTATTTGCTTTTAATCCAAGATGGTTGCCATACCACGTGCCCTATGACGTCACAATTATCAAAAAAAAGACATTCTGCATGGGTTTCACTCCTACCCTGAAAGTTTTGTCTCAATCGGACATATGGTTGCTGAGAAAATCGAGGTTTCGCCCCTTACGGACGGACGGACGGACAACCTGAAACACATAATGCGTCCGGCGACTTTGTCCGCGGAGGCATAAAAAGACAACAAAAAACCGACATGAAAAGTAAGATTTAAATAATTCGATGATGGAAACAGTTAAACTCAACATGCCATAAGCAGAGTTACTTAACAGAAAAAGCCATTTTATTTTGATGACAATGTGTAGGAAATAAATCATGTGTTATGCATTAATTAGCAGTGGCTCACAAGTGCATAAAAGTAATTTAATTGCTTTCTGACTTGTCTTTCTGGGATTAAAATGCATTTCAACAACTTATCATGCTCGCCTCTCCATTATTTGGTACAATCCAGAGTGGGAATAAGTGCTCCAAGAAAAGAATGAAAATTGCTTAATTATTTTAATTATATCTACCCTTAACGCAATTAAGGATGTTTTCGACATTTCAGATGCATCTTTTCACTATTTGTTTACAAAATTCTGAATGAGAAGCTCTGAAATCACTAAAGATCGAATGAGCTCATTAAGGGGATGGAGGTTAGCAATCAAATAAAATTGAAAATAATTCCAAACATTCCAAACTTTTATTGTTATAAGGACGTCAGAAAGATTAATCATTTTCAAACTAACATTTGTTTTTTTTTCCATGACAATTTTTTTTTGTTTTTTTTTGACAGCTCTGATAAGTCCCCACAACTACCATCTCTCATGATCACACTCTCATTATCCCTCACTTGATCTTCCTCCTTCCTTCATCCTTCCCTCATCCGAGGGAAGCTGACAGCGTGTCATCATTTTACAGCCATGTGTGGGTGAAGACCCACACGTTTACGAGGTGCACACACCGCCCTTCCAACTCTCCATTTGAATTTAGTTTTCTGTAATCAGCACGATCAGAATTGTTACTAGCTGCATCTACAAAGACATTCATACATCATTTTAAATCGATAAGTTAAGAATTTGTGAAATGCTTTGGTACTTAAACCTTTTTTCATCGTAGTATTATATTGTTGTGGATATGAGAATGGTGTTTTTTTATTGTTTTTTATTGTATAGTACATTGTAAAAATATCGCCCTCCTTCCTCCATTTGTTGTTGTATAAAGGTCAAAGGTCGTGCCCGTAGTTATTTCACAAGCACCCACGTAGCCAATAATAGATTTCCTCCTTGTTGACAGTTATTTCCTTATTCTGTGTAGTAGGGTAAGGCCTTGTCTTCCATTAATTTGACACTCCATTGCACTGCATTAAATAAGGTAGATCCCTCCGACATGGCATCTTCAAAGTGCCAGGTTTGCCAGGTTTGCTGCAATTGCCAACTGCATTTGGGCGGTTTTCTTCATTCGCCATTGCTGCCCTTTGGCTGGGGCTGGCTCGAATCGCCCCAAAACCACCATTAGCCACGAGGTAAGGTCGGGGAAGAAAGGCGTGTCTCCACCTCGTCATAGAGGGGAGGAGTGAACCAGCCCTTGCCGACCAACCCAGAATGAGGGGTTGGCTTTAGAGGGTGGAGAGAGAACGTTTGGGGGAGGTTCGCAAAAGGGTCAAGGGTGGGGCTTATATAACCCGTGGGAGACGCCCCCAGGAGAGTGGAGGAGGGAGGAGATCAGATGACAGACAAGCCTGAAGAGAGTCCTGCGAGTTTGTGAGAGAGGGAGAGAGAACCCATCACGCCAGACCCCCCACCAGCAGCGTTGGCTCCACCAGGCAGCTCCGACCCGTTACCCCGTGCACACCACAGGATCGGTGGCATCGGCAGCCATCGAGGTCCAGCCCGACGTCCCGTGAGGGATCAAGCTCCAGCCAGCTCCGTGCCTTCCTCCCCTTCTCTGCCGTCCCAAACCATTTCAGTCCTGTCATTCCTGCCTGCAAATTCCCCATTCGTGTGAGTCCGTCTTTTGTTTGTTCTGTCCAGGGTATAAGTTAAGCCTGTTTAGATAAGCTAGCAATTTTCACTGTGTCTCCTTGATTTCTTCTGTAAATTATTTTATTATCCTTCCTTCTCCTTGGTTACTTTTGGTTGTAAATAGCAAATAAATTATATTCGTATTCCCTACTTCTGTCTTCCTCTTCTTCACATCCGTGTCGCCTTCGTCTTTTCCCTCATTGAATATCTGTGGCACGATTTGGCCAACATTTCAGGATCGGGTCTAGTCTTGGTAAACGGTTCGGGCCGCGGCGCCATCCGCTCGGCAAATTAACATCTTATCCGCGGTCCGTAAC
This sequence comes from Myxine glutinosa, assembly GCF_964187855.1. Lineage (NCBI taxonomy): Eukaryota > Metazoa > Chordata > Myxini > Myxiniformes > Myxinidae > Myxine > Myxine glutinosa. Next base: position 10,393,333 of record NC_136266.1, read on the forward strand.
AATATATATGTACACTACCGGTCAAAAGTTTTAGAACACCTCAATTTTTCCAGTTTTTATTGAAATTTACGCAGTTTAATGTCTCAATGTACTCTGAAATTAAGGATAGAACAAATAAACAATTGGAGATAAAAAAGAAATCATAAAATCATTTTGTTTAACAAAATTTAATTTAAATCTTTGACTCAGCAAAGTAGCCACCTTTTGGCTTTGCAGATATAACCGCCGTGCACACTCGTGGCATTCTTTCTACAATGGAAATGTAATATTGTTCGGGAAGTTCTTCCCAACACTGTTGCAGAAGTTCCCACAAATGTGTTGCACTTGTAGGTTGCTTTGCTTTCACCCTTCTGTCCAGTTCATCCCAAACCAGCTCGATGGGGTTTAAGTCTGGAGACTGTGCTGGCCATTCCATGATTTGAAGCCTATCGTCTTGTTCTTTTCCTCGAAGGTAGTTTTGACATAGCCTGGAGGTGTGTTTAGGGTCATTATCTTGCTGTAAGTGTAGGATGAACCCCTGACCAACAAAGCGTATACCAGAGGGTATTGCATGGCACTGCAAAATGCTGTGGTAGCCCTTTTTGTTCAGGGTGCCAGTCACTCTGTGCAAGTCGCCGACTCTGGATCCAGCAAAAGGGCCCCAAACCATCACGCTTCCTCCTCCATGTTTGACAGTTGGTGTCACACACTGAGGAACCATCCTTTCGCCTACTCGACAGCGTACAAAAACCCTGCGTGATGAACCAAGGATTTCAAATTTTGATTCATCGGTCCATAAGACCTTCTTCCAATCTTCAGTAGTCCACTGGCGGTGCTTCATGGCCCAGGCAAGCCTCTTTTTCTTATTTTGCCATCTTAGCAATGGCTTTCTTACTGCCACTCGACCTGTCAAACCTGCAACTCGAAGTCTTCTCTTTACAGTTGAAACTGAGACTTGCTTACTTCGACCAGTGTTAAGCTGTGCTTGAAGCTGTTGTCCTGTGAGCCGCCTATCACGCAAGCTGTTGACTCTCAGAAACTTGTCTTCTGATTCTGTTGTGGCTTTGGGTCTGCCAGACCTCTTCCTGTCTGAGTTTCCTCCATTTTCCAAGTGCCTTTTGATGGTGTAGGAAACTGTACTCACTGACACCTTGGCTTTGTTTTCCTGTTTTTGCTAACCTAAACTTTTTTTTTAACCTCGAGCAGTTCACTGCTTACCTTTGTACCATTTCAGGTTATTCACTGGACTTGAACTGCTTAAATTTCAATAAAAACTGGAAAAATTGAGGTGTTCTAAAACTTTTGACCGGTAGTATATATATATATATATATATATATATATATATATATATATATATATATATATATATATATCAACAAGCATTATATTTACCTCCACCACCGAAGGTGGACCGAGGTTATACGTTCACTCCTGTCTGTTTGTTTGTCTGTCTCTGTGTCTGTCTGTGAGCAAGTTATCTCAAAAGGTTATGGACAGATTCAGACGAAACAATTGGTTGTATGACAAGGACGACTTGATTCGATGTTGTTGAAGATCCGGATCTGGATATGAGAATTTTTAAAGTGGTTTTTCATCAGCCCACGGGTCCTAAAATCATGTTCTTCCGCTCTTTCACTCCCTCTTTCTGTTCTCTTCACCCTCTCTTTTGCTCAAGGTCATCTGCCATCTGCTTGGAAATCAGCCAACATCACCGCTTTGCACAAAAAATGTGCAAAAACAGATCCTAGCAACTACAGACCAATCAGCCTTCTCCCAATTATCAGCAAAGTCATGGAATCCATCATTGCTTCAGATATGAAATCTTTCCTCTTCTCCAATGGCTTGATCTCTGATCATCAATTTGGTTTCAGACCTGGTCACTCTACTCTGGACATGCTGCTTCTGCTTTCTCAACAATGGATGGAGGTCCTCAATGCCAAACAGGAAATTAGAGCTGTCTCCCTCGACATATCACGTGCCTTCGACACGGTCTGGCACCCCGCTCTGCTCACCAAACTCTCCTCCTTTGGTATCCATGGAAATCTCCACGCATGGCTGGCGGACTTCCTCTCTGGTCGTAGTCAACGTGTGGCCCTGAATGGGTTTCTCTCATCTCCTCTTCCTGTTCAGGCTGGAGTTCCCCAAGGTAGTGTTCTGGGCCCTGTGCTTTTTCTGGTCTTCATCAATGATCTCTCTGACTCTCTTGAAAATCCTCTCTATCTCTTTGCTGACGACTCTACTCTCTGTCGCTCCATTCCTCATCCCTCAGATCGGCAGTCTGCAGCCTCCTCACTCTCTGCAGACCTGGACAAAATCACAAACTGGGCAAACAAATGGAACATGTCTTTCAATCCTGATAAATCTCACACTCTTACGATGTCTCTCCGAAAAGACCGACTGGACAACCCTCCCATCCACTTTCTGAATAATCCTCTCCAAGAAGTTCTGTCACTCAAGCTTTTGGGTCTCACTATTTGCCATGATCTTTCCTGGGAAAACCACATTTCAAATCTGGCCTCCAAAGCCAGTCGCCGACTGGGCATCCTCCGTCGTGCGAAGTCCTTCCTTGGCACACCTGAGCTGCTCACCACATACAAGGCTTTCATCCGCAGCTCTATGGAATACTGCTCTCCCCTCTGGTCTGGTGCTCCTGCCTCACACCTAGCTCGTCTTCATGCTGTTGAAACCAAAGCGTTCAGAATCATTGGGATCTCCCGCGATGAAGCTAACTCCAAGGGCCTTTCACTCACTCACCGCAGGCAGGTTGGTGGTCTTTCCGTCTTCTACCGACTCCTCTCTGGGCTTTCCCCCCCAGCTCTCTCTGCGCTCTGTCCCCCAAATATTCCTACAGGTCGCACAAGATCTGCCTGCAACCCTCTTATGGTTAAACTGCCAAAATCAAGACTTTCTGCTCACCTTCACTCCTTCATTCCTCTTTTCTCCCGCCTCTGGAACAAACTCCCTCACTCTCTTCAATCCCACTCCACCCTCCAGGTCTTTAAAACAGCTGTTCACCACCATCTCTTATCCTCCCCCATCCAAAACCTTGATCTTTTCTACCCCCGCTAATTTCGGTCCCCTTGTGTTTTATACCTCTCCCCCCCCTCCCCCTTCCCACGCCTCCTCCCCCCAAGCCCTCTCCCTCCCACACTTCTCCCTGCTCTCAAATGTTGTGGTTGTGTGCTTCCCCTTCTCTCCCCATCTTGTCTTCCACTCCCTCTTTTTGTATATTTTGTTTGTCTGGTTGATTTGTTTGTGAAATAAATGTTAGCTCTTCCACGAGCCTCGATTCAGTAGACAAAAAAAAAAAAAAAAAAATTGAGAGATGGAACAAAAAACGATATGTAACACGATATTTCAAAAGGTTGTGGATGAGCTTTGACAAAACTTGGTGGATGAGTCGGGTAGATGACAAGAACAAGCCGATCAGATTTTGCTTCAGTTCTGGATCCAGATATGGCCTATCAGTGGGATACAACGTAAACTGTTCAGCTGGGTATAGGTATGTGATCTACCGAGTACCGTTCTAGTTTCCCATTAAAATAATAGTGCGCTCTCCAGGAACGTCTCCCACGGCATTTGTGAGGGACATCTTTGTATATTAATGTGATGTCGGTGTATATTTTTCAAAGTTTATGCAAAAGGTTTTAAAAGCAAATTGATGTATTGTAATCGAAACATTTGGTAAAGGACATTGACATGTTGGTCTACCTGTATGGATGTGCTAAACAAGGACAGTAGTTGAGATGGGATTCTGCCATACAGACCGATACATAATGGAAGAAACTCCTCTATGTATGGACACCGGAACTGCTGTCATTCCACATCGACGCTATCCACGACCAACTCCCTTCCCCAGCCAGCCAACCTTGGACTGTGTCAACTGTGCCATCATCACCATTGCACACCGCTCCACATCTTAAATGGGAGCAGCTACTCACTCCAAAATGGAAGATACAACTGGTGCCATGATCAAACCCTAAGAGCGATTGCATCAGGCCAGGCTCCTTAGTATTGTATCAAAGAAGACCAGTATTGTATCAAAGCCAAACTCCATTCCCACCATTGCATTCCGTACAGCTGATTGTACATCCTACAGGAACCCAGCCCTGCCATTTCCACAGGTAGAAACACAGGACATCCTACAGAAGGCTGATTGGATGCTCCTGATGGATGAAGACCATAAGCCAATAGTGTTCCCTCCACAAATTACGGAAACTGTCAAACGGCCTGATATCACCATATATTCGGCAGTAACTAAGAATTGGCATCATTATTGAATTGACAGTCCAGATGGAGGAGAACCTGTCCAATGCATATGCCAGGAAGAAAGGCAAATACGAAGACCTGGTACCTGATTGTGAACATAGAAGATGGTCTGTAAACTACTTTCCAGTATAAATAGGTAGTGGAGGATTTTACAATACATCTTTCAGCAAATGCCATCCCAAAAGCAAAGAGGAAGATTATAATGGACTCAGCATCCAAAACGGCCCTTAGAGAGAGCTATGTAATCTGGCTATGCAAAAGCTCGAAGGCCTTCAGACAAATAGAATTACTGCACACACCAGAAATATTCTCTGAGGGAAGAGGAATGGTTGAGCACTCATAAAACCGGTTTAACCCACCAAAGTCTGGTCTGAATTTCAGAAACCTCAGAGTATAGTTTTGAGTATAGTATAGTTTCAGATTATTGTTCCAGACAGAGATATTCTGCAACAAGGTGAAGATTATTTTCCGAAAGTCATCTTCATTATTCCAGGAGTGCTCATCCTAAAAGAGGTGATTGGAAGGCTCCGAAGACGAATGCGCTGGTGTTTCACCAATGAATTACCCCTTAAATTTAAGTAATTGTTTTAAATAACAGAACATATGTATTCAATATTGTATAAGATTACGATATCCCACAAATGAATGCAGTTTAAATATGATGGCACTCAGTAATGAAGGTAGGTCTGGTGTCATCGTGGGAAATTTGTGGAAAAGTGCGTAAACCGTGTCCTGGGACGTATGGCTCGCCTTAAACTATATGAAAAACGAGAGCAATGTGACTGTGTCGCCAGTATGCCTCCGCATAGTCCCACAATGGGTAGATGCCCTCTTTCACTGTCCTAAAAATAAATAAGTTTGATTTAAATCCCTCCAGCTGTTGTCACCATCACATTTTCATCAGCCATTACACGTTTCACATCGATCAGTGAAGTGGTTTCAGAGAAGGGATTTTTTTTAAATATCGGCTTTCAAGCTAATATGGCTGCCATACCACATGACATATGGCCTTTAAAAATGTACACTCTGCATATGTATGGGGAGGGGATCACGTTTGTGAAGTTTCGTGTTGATCGGATAAGTTTCGTTTTTTTATCCAAGATGGCTGCCAAACCACGTGACCTATGACATCATCATTTTCAAACTATATGCAACAGTTGTGTTAGATGATATTTGTAAAATTTCGCATCGATAGGGTGAGCGGTTTCAGAGATATAATTATTGAATATTTTCCTTCAATCCAATATGGCTGCCACACCATGTGACCATTGATGCTTTCGTGATCATCTCTTAATCGCCATGCCTAGTCAATGACACATGTAAAGATTCGAGTCAATTGACTTGGTGGTTTGGGAGAAGTTTTTTTTTTTTAAAGGTTTTAGGTTAAATCCAATATGGCTGCCAAACCACGTGACCTATGATGACATAAATTTAATATTTCAATACAAATGGGTCATAGATCACGTGCATGCAATTTCAGATTTTTAAGATAAGGAATTAGATTAAAACATTTTTGGCTGGTGTACCACTTTACCTATGATGTCATCATTATCATGATTTTGTTCCCCATTGGGAGTACTTGACAATGTGCCAAGTTTCAAATTTTTCCATTCAGTAGTTTCCGAGAAATAATTTTTATTATTATTTCCATTTAATCCAAGATGGCTGCCATACCACGTGACCTGTGACGTCACAAGTATCATAAAAACATTCTGCATGGGTTCTCCTACCCCGAAATTCTCCTACCCTGAAAGTTTCATCTCAATCGGACATGTGGTTGCTGAGAAGAATGAAGTTTAGCCCGTACGGACGGACGGACGGACGGACGGACAACCCGAAAACATAATGCCTCCGCCACCTTCGGGGGCGAAGGCATAAATATAAATAACCCTCATTTGGTCAGAGCATTATATCAATCAAACAATCTGGAAGAATCAACTCGGTCACAATAGCCCAAAAAACACTCGAATGAGACTATTATGAGCCACCCATTTGTGTTTCCATGGTGACTGCCAAGGCTTGTTAGGAACCTGACAGAACATACATTAACCACTTTTACATGCCAAAGGCTGCATGTGTCACCAACGAACGTTGTATCAGCTCTGTGGGATTAATGACGATGGTTGGGTAGCAACGACTCTAATGGAACTGGACCTGTCATTGTTAAAGAGCAAAATATATTCATTCAGATCATCACATCTTAGCAACATCATATCAGTAAACAATGCCCTAACCAGCACTGAACCCTGAGATTTCAGCAATCAAACTACATTCTTCAGCAATTGTGAAAACACTAATCAATGCTCTGGCGAGATCATCAAGTTAATGACCCAGTAATTAATATACTACTCATTATATCACTGAATAATAGACACTAATATTCTCAATTCGGCCTCATTATTTTGAGGACCTTGTCACTGCCATGGAGACCACAATGAGGTATTCACAGTTGGGCATTGAAACACGAAAACCTTCTTCCCATTTTATATCAGACGGACAATAATTGTCTCACAGTGCAGACATCCGCCGATGGGTGGATGCAGCACTGGATGTGCTGCCTGGTGCATCAAGTAATGGCTTCCTCAACCCCAGGATACAATTTCTCAAGATATAATGCAATCTTATGGCCTCCGGCTACGTCTCTATAACTTGGTTATAAAAACCTTTTTACCCAAGATCTTTCATATATGCTCCAAAGAAAGGGTAATTCACACTCCTGTATGTGTGTTTTGGGGTTTTTTCATTTCAGGATCGGGGGATTTTTTTGTTATTATTATAGAAGTTGGAGTGCTTATTTGGGTATAAAAATATAAATAATTGGTTCACGAGTTATCAAGTGACCACTATATTCGTCATGTGTGTGCGTCTGTCTATCTGTGTGTGTGTCTGTCTGTCCGCAGCATAACTACCCGATGATATCATCCGATCTTGATGAAACTTGGGTGGGAGGTTGATATCATGATCTAGTTGTGTCCTGCCTAGAGGGGGCTATTGCGCACGTTGTGGGCGGATCCACCCCCGAAAAAGATGTCTTTTTAGGGGGTAATCAAGTTCAAGCGACATCCTCTCCGAGGATCTTGGTGGAATCTGACAGGGGTTTCGATATTTGGTTAGGCCAATGTCATGTGTCTAGCCCCACGGAGCTCGATTTTTCTTTTTCTTTTTTTTTTTCATTTTTTTTTTTCATTTCATTTTTCACCGAATTTTCGGTATTGTGTTTCACCTAGCTAACTAACCACATAACTGATTATACATTATTTTCTATCTCATTTCAAGGTCAGTAACCTTCATTTTGACATTTCCAGGCCTGGCCTGTCCGGGTCTGTTTCGGTTATAGTCCGTCCTTTGTCATTGAATACCGCTCGCTCGTGAACCATCGTCGTCTCCTGACTTGTATATATTTATATTGTATACTCCGTAGATGATTCTGTCCACGTGTGTGTGTGTGACCCACTCCCCCGTGTGTATGTGACCCACTCCCCTGTGGGTGATCCACTCCCCGGTGCAGTGTGCGTGATGTGGGAGGGATGGGGGGGGGGGGGAGGGGGAGGTTTTGAGCTCTTGAAGTCACATTTTACATGAGATGTAATTACACATTTCAAACTGTATTTCCCATGTGCACGCACATGCATTCACATGTTATCAGAAGTAAATAAATAACACAGATGGGAAATTGCCAGAGATATGTTTTAGTTCTTATTTTATAAGCTATGTGCACGTACACTTTAAATACGTTTATTTGAAATCTGTAAAAAAAATTATGTCATTTTGTATGCTGTAACGAAAAGAGTAATTTTGGTTTTCGCCGGACAGAAGGGTGTAATGTAATGTTCTTATACACCGCCCATAAGACTTTTTTCCCAGGGACTTTTCCATTTGAGCTGTATTCTTTATATAGTCGGAATGTTTCATTATTTAGACGTAGTCACAATGAAAAGTTGCAATTATTAGGTACACTGCACGTGGGGAGAGGGGCGGAGCTTCGTTCTCCAAAGGCCGGTGCTGAACCTGCAGTTGAGGTTGAGTGTTCATGTTGGAACAGATTGAATCTGGTCTGGTAATTGCTGCAGAAGTGGCCGCTGCCGTTCGTAGTGATCCTGTGTTGTCACGTGTTGCGCACGTTGTTTTGTCAGGTTATTGGTGCGAGTTGCTCTCGACGTCCACAAGACACATGAAAGCCCACAGAATCTTGTTTCTCACAGTCTGAAAGTCCTTCAGGTGCTTTTTTGCAAACTCCAAGCGGGATTTCATGTGTCTTTCACCGAGGAGAGGCTTCCGTCCGGCCACTCTGCCATAAAGCCCAGATCGGTGGAGTGTTGGTGATGGTTGTCCTTCTGGAAGTTTCTCCCATCTCCACACAGGATCTCTGGAGCTCAGCCAGAGTGACCATCGGGTTCTTGGTCACCTCTATTACCAAGGCCCTTCTCCCCCGATTGCTCAGTTTGGCCGGGCGGCCCCAGCTCGAGGAAGAGTCCTGGTTGTTCCAAACTTCTTCCATTTATGAATTATGGAGGCCACTGCGCTCTTGGGAACCTTCAATGCAGCAGAGTTTTTTTTGTAGGCTTCCCCAGATCTGTGCCTCGACACAATCCTGTCTCTGAGCTCTGCAGGCAGTTCCTTCGACCTCCTGGCTTGGTTTTTGCTCTGATATGCATTGTCAGCTGTGAGACCTTATATAGAAAGGTGTGTGCCTTTCCAAATCATGTCCAATCAATTGAATTTACCACAGGTGGACTCCAATCAAGGTGTAGAAACATGTCAAAGATGATCAAGAGAAATGGGAGGCACCTGAGCTAAATTTCAAGTGTCATAACAAAGGGTATGAATACTTATATCAATGTGATATTTCAGTTTTTTCTTCTTAATAAATTTGCAAAACTTTCTAAAATCCTGTTTTCTCTTTGTCATTATGGGGTATTGAGTGCAGATTGATGAGGGGAAAAATGAATTTAAACGATTTCAGCATAAGGCTGCAACATAACAAAATGTGAAAAAAGTGAAGGGGTCTGAATACTTTCTGAAATGCGCACTGTACATATATATATGCTACCCCCTTAGTAGCCCAAATTATTTGCACCTAATCCACGCAAATATACTAATCAATATCATATGTGACTACCTCTTCCTTATGACGATAAGGAAGGGATATGGAATTCAAGATTTCAGAATGAAGAAAATTTGAGGTGCATGAACAGGTGTTGGTGCAGTAAGAGGCTGACATTATCTACTTGCTGTGTTCCCCCCAAACCATTCAGGACACCGGGATAAGGACAACGCACGTGGCCTTGTTGATGAGGAGAGTGAAAACAGCTCATGAAACACCGCTCTATATTACCTACTAGTGTTATTCCTGCCAAGATTTTTTGTGTTACTGAAACACACACAAACTCCACCACACACTAACCAATACACATAAACCACAGCACACCACTAACCGCGGTGCACACTCACTTAACATAAACACGAACCTGGTATACACTCAGCAAAACATACACTCATACCAGTGCACACTAAATCCAGCACACACTAACCTAGTACACACGAACCTCAGTGCACACTAACCAAAACATACACTAACTCCAACACACGCACACAAACTTGAGTGCATCCAGTTTCAATTGAAAATGCCTTATTATAGGTGAAACACATTGTATATCAGTTGTGAAAGTGCTTTACTTGTGAACTTTAGCTTTATAGTTTAAACAAAGTACGGCTTTGATGTATTTGTAGGTGTCGCTTTGTAATGGTGTACTTAAAATGCTTTTGAGCTGTGCTTGATTGTTTACGAGGAAACTGCCATGGTAATTTCATTCATGTCCATCTGTGGTTGATGTTTTCATGGGAGATTGTTTGGCTTTGTGTCAGGGCGTGACAGGTAGTACAGGTGGGCTGGTGGGGGTAATCAGAGACCAAATCCAGATGCTTTATTGTCCTTGTTGTAGATGCATTGTCGAGATGTATTTTTACTAAATGCTGTGATTCTCATGATCAGGTATCATCACACCTGTAAGTAGGTTAATCGTGAGCATGGTGTAAAAAAAAAACCATGAAATATGTCCTGCTGATACTTGGGAACTCCAAATAAACAATTGTTGCCATGGAAACAGCAATTTGGAAAATTTGAGTGAAGTGTTTCAAATGATTGATTGTTACACATAACAAATGTGGTTGATACATCTTCTAAATGTGACCTAATAGGTGTTTGATATATTTTGATCTGGTTGGCCTTGAGCTTTAACTTGTTTTGAACAAATTTCACAATCAAATACTGCACATACTTACAAATAAACAAAACTGTGTACGTTTCAATTTGACATCGTGAGAGATTATTGAGATATGGTGTTACGGATTCGTTACTTCCGTCTTTGTGGTTGTCATCCACTTGAATCATTTTTTGTTTCATGTACTATTATTGTTAGTTTGAGTGAAATGGAGATAACTGTCTTCAAAGGTAAAAATTTGTGTTTAAAAAGAAAACCCAAATGGATCGGGAGAAACCGGAAGAAGAAGAAGAAGAAGCGGATCAAGTGAGATCGGGAAGGAAGGCCGATCTGCTTCGAGGTGTCGAGCGGACGCTGGTGAACGTTGGTCATGAGCGAATATTGGTTTCCCCGGGAAAGGGATTCCTGCGACGGTGTCGATATTACTGTGGCAGATAAACCTGCGTGACAGGTTTTGCTGTTGGTTCCGAAAGTGAATCATTGTTGGAGAGCAGGTACGCCTCCATTACGGGCCTGTCCGCCATTTCACCTCGCAGCACCAGCCGTTAGCCTGGTTCTCGTGTGTCGTGGATTTCGCTTGGGAATTCGCGGTTCTCCGCTTGGTAGCCGCTGTTTGTTCATGTCAGCGTCATTGTCTGGTGAACCGAAGGTGTGAATTCACAGTCGCCTTTTGGGTGAACTTTTGCCTGACCGACGTCGGCCCGACACCCACCCAGCGGCTCTTCGGCAGCGTCGAATGTCGGCCGTCCTGGGTTCAGGTCTCGGTGCGACCTTTTTTCTTGTGATCCCCGGAGCGTGGATCGACTGTGACCTGGTGTCGTGACAGTGACTTTGGGGGTGTCACAGTTCGCTCACGTGGAGTACCGTGAGTTATTGAGTTAAGAAACTGGTGGTACCATCATAAGAATTATATGGTGTTTGTTGTGCAATTGAGGTTTTATTGTACTTGTGCAAGTTGTTATTGTTGTGCGATATTAATACAATACTTGGTTTTTGGTATCAACTGATTGGTGCGGTTTCACCATTGGTCATTGGCACACATAACACATCTTTCTGCCGTGACTCCTTTCGGGGCTCGGAGGTACACCGAGGTCAGTACAGCAAAACCCCTGTACTGTCTTTCCCTCGCGGTCCCCCTGTGCTGTCTTTCCCTCGTGGTCCCCCTGTGCTGTCTTTCCCTCGCGGTCCCCCTGTGCTGTCTTTCCCTCGTGGTCCCCCTGTACTGTCTTTCCCTCACGGTCCCCCTGTGTTGTCTTTCCCTCGCGGTCCCCCTGTGCTGTCTTTCTCTCGTGGTCCCCCTGTACTGTCTTTCCCTCGTGGTCCCCCTGTGCTGTCTTTCCCGAGCGGTCCCCCTGTGCTGTCTTTCCCGAGCGGTCCCCCTGTGCTGTCTTTCCCTCGCGGTCCCCCTGTGCTGTCTTTCCCTCGCGGTCCCCCTGTCCTGTCTTTCCCTCGCGGTCCCCCTGTGCTGTCTTTCCCTCGCGGTCCCCCTGTGCTGTCTTTCCCTCGTGGTCCCCCTGTACTGTCTTTCCCTCGTGGTCCCCCTGTGCTGTCTTTCCCGAGCGGTCCCCCTGTGCTGTCTTTCCCGAGCGGTCCCCCTGTGCTGTCTTTCCCTCGCGGTCCCCCTGTGCTCTCTTTCCCTCGCGGTCCCCCTGTCCTGTCTTTCCCTCGCGGTCCCCCTGTGCTGTCTTTCCCTCGCGGTCCACCTGTGCTCTTTCCCTCGCGGTCCCCCTGTGCTGTCTTTCCCTCACGGTCCCCCTGTGCTGTCTTTCCCTCACGGTCCCCCTGTACTGTCTTTCCCTCGCGGTCCCCCAAGTTGTTATTGTTGTGCGATATTAATACAATACTTGGTTTTTGGTATCAACTGATTGGTGCGGTTTCACCATTGGTCATTGGCACACATAACACATCTTTCTGCCGTGACTCCTTTCGGGGCTCGGAGGTACACCGAGGTCAGTACAGCAAAACCCCTGTACTGTCTTTCCCTCGCGGTCCCCCTGTGCTGTCTTTCCCTCGTGGTCCCCCTGTGCTGTCTTTCCCTCGCGGTCCCCCTGTGCTGTCTTTCCCTCGTGGTCCCCCTGTACTGTCTTTCCCTCACGGTCCCCCTGTGCTGTCTTTCCCTCGTGGTCCCCCTGTGCTGTCTTTCCCGAGCGGTCCCCCTGTGCGGTCTTTCCCGAGCGGTCCCCCTGTGCTGTCTTTCCCTCGCGGTCCCCCTGTGCTGTCTTTCCCTCGCGGTCCCCCTGTGCTGTCTTTCCCTCGTGGTCCCCCTGTGCTGTCTTTCCCGAGCGGTCCCCCTGTGCTGTCTTTCCCTCGCGGTCCCCCTGTGCTGTCTTTCCCTCGCGGTCCCCCCCTGTGCTGTCTTTCCCTCGTGGTCCCCCTGTGCTGTCTTTCCCTCGTGGTCCCCCTGTACTGTCTTTCCCTCGCGGTCCCCCTGTACTGTCTTTCCCTCACGGTCCCCCTGTACTGTCTTTCCCTCGTGGTCCCCCTGTACTGTCTTTCCCTCGCGGTCCCCCTGTACTGTCTTTCCCTCACGGTCCCCCTGTACTGTCTTTCCCTCGTGGTCCCCCTGTACTGTCTTTCCCTCACGGTCCCCCTGTACTGTCTTTACCTCGTGGTCCCCCTGTGCTGTCTTCCCCTCGCGGTCCCCCTGTACTGTCTTTCCCTCGTGGTCCCCCTGTGCTGTCTTTCCCTCACGGTCCCCCTGTACTGTCTTTCCCTCGCGGTCTCCCTGTACTGTCTTTCCCTTGCGGTCCCCCTGTGCTGTCTTTCCGTCGTGGTCCCCCTGTACTGTCTTTCCCTCGTGGTCCCCCTGTACTGTCTTTCCCTCGCGGTTGTCAGCTCTTTCACGAGCCTCGATTCAGTATACAAAAAAAAAAAAAAACCTGTGCCCGGAGTTTGGGGAGGAGCACATAACAATGGCAATAATAAAATGACAAAAGTCCCATTTAATTATATTGTGAAAGTATTGTAATGGAAATCATTGACATGTCAAAACGGCTCAAACGATCATTGTTGTTTTTGCTAAAACAATTCGGTGAGTAAATGTGTCAATTCTGTTCAAATTTCAACTCGATCAGATGAAAATTGACGATTTTTAAAATTTGACCTTGACCGTTTGAGAAAATGGCTGACCAGAAGTGATCGACCAACCACATATTAAAGCGTTGGTCGAGTACAATGTAGCGATGCAGACCGGAAGTCTCAGCAAGAACTCTTTGCCAAGTTGTCTCTGGGAGGTCAGTTGTTCAAACTGCGGCCGAGTCATAACATTCACTGTAAACATGGTACGCGCTGCCTCCTCGTTTGACTGTGAGCGTATGTGGGGAAAACCCAGGACACCCAGCATGCCCTGTCAAAGCGGTGGTAAGGGTTTGCAAGGTGGAAACAGGTATAAAGGGTGAGCCTACTCTATAAAGTGCTATTGTCATCTCTGTACACCTGTGAGACCGGCCGTGTCTCCCGACACTCACCATAGGGAAGACCACGCACCACTATCAACTCTTCTGTTCGTCATGTGTTCCTGACAGAGTCTACCCACCTAAAATAGCCGTGAAAACCGTTATGTCTCGGTTAAGCATGCCAATCGGGTTTCTCTGTCATATTTTTATTCTCGTTCTCCTTACTGTGCCCATTATTTATTATACCTGATGTCTTTGAAGCGAGTCGCTGTGTATTTGTGCTGCTGGATAGTCCTCCAACATAATCAAATTCCCCGTAAACCGTGCACATGCGCTGAAACCACCAATGCGGTTAAATTACTAAATCCTACACACCACACCACGTGTGCAGAATGCGTCCACTCGGCTTCTTGGGAGTTAAACTCAGGTGGTCTGTGTTGCCCATTCCATTATAAATTGGCCATCAGGAGTGCAATTTGGACCCTGGGTTGAATCTCTCTCCTATTTGGTGATTAGAATTGGGATTAGACCGAGTGGGGAGAGGAGGATGAAGGAGAATCCACAAAAATATAAACTTTAAATTATAAGGGTAATGGGGAAAGGCTAATGACTGCTGAAAGCAAACTAAAAATAGAGATGATCGCAAGAAAGACAAAAAAAAAAAACTATGATGAGGTCAACAAAGGGAGAAAACAAAACTGCATGTTTGAAAATAACCCGAAAATATTATACCACAAACTTGGGAAACAAAAGGAAAAACGTGTCAAATCCCCCTGAGATAAATTTACACATGACACCCAAAAGGCATGTCTCTTTGTAAAGACCCAAAAGAACATAACAAAGAGGCAGATTGGATACAAAACTTGCAATAAAAAAAATCAATTGGAAATGCTTCCAGTGACCTTTGATGATGAAAAAATAAAACAATAACGAGAACTACCACTTTATAACTGCTGGCAGTGATGACCGGTTTCCTCCACCTTCCCGCTTTCATACAACCCCGCTTAGATACAACCCCACTGTGAGACGACCCCGCTTTCATACAATCCTACTTGGATACAACCCCGCTTGGATACAACCCCGCTTGGATACAACCACGCTTGGATACAACCACACTTGGATACAACCCCGCTTGGATACAACCCCACTGTGAGACGACCCCGCTTTCATACAATCCTACTTGGATACAACCCCGCTTGGATACAACCCCGCTTGGATACAACCACGCTTGGATACAACCACACTTGGATACAACCCCGCTTGGATACAACCACGCTTGGATACAACCCCACTTTGAGACAACCCCGCTTTCATACAACCCTACTTGGATACAACCTCGCTTTGATGCAACCCCGCTTTCATGGACACACTTTGATACAACCCCGTTTTGATCCAACCTTGCGTTGATATAACTCTGCTTGGATACAACCCCACTTTGATACAACCCTGCTTTGTTACAACCTCGCTTTCATACAACCCTACTTTGATACAACCCCGCTTTCATTGGACACGCTTTCACACAACCCCGCTTTCGTACAACCTCGCTTTGACACAACCCCGTATTTTCACAGTATTTTCACTTAGCATGACCTCTAACCTTTGGCCTTTGACCTCGTGATCCCAAAATCTAATACGTTCGTCTTTACCTCATTATACATACCTGCACCAAATTTGACTAAGATCCCTTTAGCCGTTCTCAAGTTATCGCGGTAAAGAAAACCTATCACGGATGGACGGACAGCCGGATGGAAAAGCTGAAAACATAATGCCTCCGCTGGCCATCGATGGAGGCATACAATCGGCAGTGCCAGAATCATTGACATGGCCTGAGAAGCTCTTACAGAGTTTCTTCTTCTTCACACAATAACAACTTCTAACTTCCAGACCGTACAACCAATTATCTTGAAATTTTGCACATTTATTGCCCTTCATGACTTCTACTTTATTATAAAGTTTCATGTCGATCAATGATGTGGTTCAAGAGATATAATTTTAAAAAAGATTTTCGTTCAAACATTTATCCCTGCCAAACCACGTGATCTATCGCAAATTACAAAACGTCATTTTAGCAAACTGACATGGGTAACATATCTGTGAAGTTTCCACTCGATAGGATCAAAAATGAAAGAGGAGCTATCTTATAAAGGTTTATGTTTCAAAACATCATAGCTCCTAAACCATGTGACTCATGATGTCATGCTCACTGAACTTTTTGTTCGTCATGGGTATGCGATTGTGCATGCAAAAGTTGGCCTCTATCTGTTCAGTCGTTTCAGAGAAAATGGTTATTTATTGGTTTTTCAGGCTTCTCACTTAAAGCAATATGGTGGCCGAACCACATGACCTAAGGCATAATTTTTCTGCATCAATTTATCATCTGCAAGATGATGCTCAATAAATTTCATCCTCATCGGATGAATTTTTTTATTTGTCGAATTATGTCATAATGGAGGCATCTATGACATCATCATTCACGAGGGTTATTCTCCATGGAGAGTTCTTTACAAAGAGACGTCTCAATTTTTTCTGTGCAGCTTGGAGATATGGAGGTGCAAATTTTTTCTGTTTCTCCAAGATGGCACCTGTACCACATGACCTGTGACATCATAATTGCCATTAAAAGATTCTCCAGGCTGAGGCAGTCCTATGGTGAAAATTTCCTGTCAATCGGTCCACCTATTGCAGAGAGAATACTTTTTAAAGGAAATATATCCTAAAAATGGCAGTGGTACAATCAGTTAGATGGTCTGAGAAGAAAAAGTGTTGTGTTTTTTCTTCTCCCAGCAATAACGACTTCTGGCTTCCAGATCGTACAACCAATCATGTTGAAATTTTAAACACTTATTCCGCTTGATGAGACCTGCATTACATAAAAGTTTCAAGTTGATCAATGCAGCGGTTCAAGAGATAGAAGCTTTTTTAGATGTTTGTTAAATTATTAATTGCGACCATGTGACTTATCGAAACTTCCCAAGTAACGTTTTAACTTCCCCGCATGGGGAACACTTGTATAGAGGTTCCACTTGTTATCTTCAAAAATGAGGGAGGAGATAGGTTTTAAAGTTTATGCTTAAAAACATCATAACTCCTAAGCCATGTGACGTATGACATCATCATGCTTGAACTTTTTGTTCGTCGTGGGTATGCAATTATGCATGCCAAGTGTGCGTCCAATCTGTTCAGCAGTTGCGGAGAAAAACGGGTTTTAGTGTTTTTCATGAAAAACAATATGGCGGTGAACCATGTGACGTACGACATCAAAACTTTTTGGATTTGATTTTTTTTCACGTAGATTATGCACAAACAATATCATATTCGTGGCATCAAGGGTTGTATTTGTCGAATTCTAATGTCATAACGTTAGCACTTTTAAGATCCTAAATAAACATATTTTTGGTCCCATTGCAGAGTTCTTTAGAATGAGTCATGATTCAAGTTTTTTCCATTGAGCCGTTTCGGGGATATAGAGGGGCAACGTTTTTTGTTTTTTCCAAGATGGCGCCCATACCACGTGACCTATGATGTCATAATTATCAGTAAAAAAAATTCTACAAGTCTAGCCAATCATTTGTTGAAATTTTCACACCAATTGGACCAAGGGTTGCAGAGAAAATTCATTTTAAAGTTTAGTTCCATCCACGGAACCTAGTATCCCCGCCGTCTATAGACTCCACCCACGTAACTGATTATCCCCGTCTTCTATCGTCCACCTAAGATGCATAAACAAGATGCTGTTCCCCTCCGACCTGTTGTGGAGCAGTATGGGCTCTTGCATGTATAATTTGAGTACATTTGTAGGAAGGTCAACTCAAGGTCCAACTTCTAAAATCATCAATTTTCATCTGAAAAATTGTCCATTTTCATCCTATTAACTTGGAAATTAAACAGCAATTGCATAGTGCATCACTGAATTGGGAAACCCACTAGGAAAAGGTCAAAGGTCAACTCCAGGTCAAACTGCAAAAATCATCAATTTTCATCTGAAAAATCAATTTTAATACCATTGACCCACGCTTTGATTAAGATCGTCAATTTTAATCTCAAGGAAATGGACAATTTGCTGTATCCATGGCAACTTTTTATTTTGGGGAGCGGTGTATTTTAGAAGTATCATGTTCTTATTGTTTAAAGCAGGGGTCGGCAACCTTAGGCACGCGTGCCACCATTGGCACCCGGCAGCGTAATCATTGGCACACTGGCGAAAGCAGTGCCCTCTCCGCTGCATGCCAAATCACCTCTTGAACAGCCATTGGCTGTTGCGTGTGTTGCACTATAACAGTATTCCGGTGTGATGGTGCAGGGTGATGAGGTAGATGGATCAGAGCAGAGTCGCCATTCCAATTCCAAATTCTTTTACTGGAATAATTATCAAAGGTGCACAACATGAGATGCCGGCCTGGCGCATTCAAACACAATATTCGCAGCAACCGGATGTGCCGTAAGAACAGTGGTGTTGTTCACAGCAGATGGTCCGAGGCTGCATCTCCACTCATTATTGTTATTCGGACTGGTTTCTGCGTTTTAATATTAATCTCGTCATTATTTTGAGGTTTTTTATGGGGTGGTAGTAATGAAAATGCTGGTAGTAGTTTTTCTCGTAACACGCGGCCTGTCTTATTTAGTTTGATTGACGGTACGGCCTCCCGCTCACATTTCCCACAGGAATTGCAGTGAAGCGGTTCAGGTTCGGTAGATGATGGCAACCCCGGTAGCTAAGAAAGCTGAAGTAAAGGTTCGGCCATTCCAGCCCTCACGGACAGAAGAGTGGGGTTTTGTTTTTCAGAAGGACCGTGCTGTGTGTACTTTATGTTTTGAAAATGTTTGTCGAACGTCGAGTGTTAAGCGCCATTTTGAGACAAAGCACGAGAAAACTTTCAAAGATCAGGCAGACAAGGCAGAATCCATCAAACGTGTCGTGTCCAGGTATGGGAAGCAAGCCAACACCCTCAAAATCTTTGCCATTGCTAAAAACCGTGCGACTGAAGCAAGCTATCACATTGCTCATTGCATTGTGAAACGCGGAAAGCCATTCACGGATGGCGAATATATTAAGGAGGCTTTTCTCTGTAGCTCAGAGGTTCTGTTTGAAGGCTTACCAAACAAAGAGACAATCAAATCAAGAATAAAAGATATTCCCATGTCAGCTAGAAGTGTTGAGCGACGCATCGAAGAAATGGCAGAAAATGTCAGCGCGCAGCAAATAGCTGGGTTAAAAGATGCTGTGGTATTTAGCATTGCACTTGAGAGAGCGTGGACGTGAATGACATACCACGTTTGGCAGTCATGGCAAGATACTGTGATTCGACTGTGAGAGAGGAACTCTGCTGCTTAAAGCCAATGTCGGACACAACAAAAGGTGAGGACACAGCCAAGGTGTTTATGGAACATTTTGAGGAGCGAGGGATTGACTTCAGGAAGATTTTTGCAGTGAAAACCGATGGTACCCTCGCCATGGTCGGGAAACAGAGGGGAGCTGTCAGATTAATTGAGGAAAAAGTCGGTCACCCCATCATGAAACTCCACTGCATAATACACCAAGAAAACCTCTGTGCAAAGATGTCAAATTCAGATCTTAATGAGGTTATGGCTACGGTAGTAAAGGTTATTAACTTCATAGTCAAGCGATCTGCTCTGACACACCGACAGTTCCAGTCCCTGCTCGAGGAAATGAACTGCACATACAAAGATATCCCTCTCCACTGAGCGGTTAGGTGGCTAAGCTGCGGAAAAGTTATGGAGCAGTTTTTGTCAGCTGCTTTGATGCCATCAAGGCCTTCCTGGCTGAAAAGGGCCAAAACTACCCAGAACTTGAGGACGAGAAGTGGGTTGTGAAACTTTTGTTTCTCACGGATATTACGGGACACCTCAACGAGCTCAATCTCCAACTGCAAGGTGCAGGGCAAACTGTTTTGGACATGTTCGACACATGGTCGGCTTTGTCGGCAAGCTAGCAATCTTTTCAAGCGATGTTGCTACCTCCACTTTCCGCTACTCCAGACACGGAAGGGAGCTGTCCTCGCAGCACAGCATCAGCACCGCTGAAATATGCAAATACATGAGCGAGCTTGAGTCGGAGTTCACAACACGATTTGGGGACTTTCAGAAGTATGGACCAATGTTCTCTTTCCTGATCAAGCCAGACAGCTTTGATGGACACGAATTGGATTTATCTCTGATAGACTGGTTGGATACACAGGACATGGAAATGCAGCCGATTGAGCTAAAGAGTTCAACACTGTGGGCGACTAAGTTTGCAGAGCTATGGAAACAACTAGAAACCACGGCAGTGCAAGATCACGGAACCTGCATCTTCACCTGCTGGACATCCGTGCCGAAGAAGTTCAGCTGTCTCCGGAACGTTGCACTGACTTTGCTGTCAGTCTTTGGGTCAACGTACCTGTGAGCAGATATTGTCACACACGAAGAACGTGCTCAGCCCCTGCCGCAGTCGTTTGACAACCGACCACTCCGAAGCATGTGTGCAACTTAAAGTGACTAACTACAACCCCCAGATAATGGAGCTCAGCAAAGGAAAGCAGGGCCAGGGATCACACTGACTGGTCGGCTTCTGTATATGTGTAGTACACATGGGTTTGCATATGTAGCTGTTTGTCCATCTCTTTTTTTCCAACTCAGATGTGGATGTTTCCATGAGGATGGCAGCATTGTTGTATAGTACTGGTATTTCTGTTTGATACACTGTATTCTCCCTTTTTGACATTTGTTCCCAATGCAATACTTTGTAAATGAGTTACTGAAAGCAGTGTTTTGAAATGGGGGCCGTGCATATAATTTGTAACCTCGTGGGGGCCAAATTTTACAATGATAAAATGATCATTACAATGTCCTGATTATGAGAGATAAATGTTTCTTTAAAATGTTGTTGCTATGCATGTAGCCTATATGGATGTTGTTGCTATGCATGTAGCCTATATGGATGTTGTTGCTATGCATGTAGCCTATATGGATGTTGTTGCTATGCATGTAGCCTATATGGATGTTGTTGCTATGCATGTAGCCTATATGGATGTTGTTGCTATGCATGTAGCCTGTATGGATGTTGTTGCTATGCATGTAGCCTATATGGATGTTGTTGCTATGCATGTAGCCTATATGGATGTTGTTGCTATGCATGTAGCCTATATGGATGTTGTTGCTATGCATATAGCCTATATGGATATTGTTGCTATGCATGTAGCCTATATGGATGTTGTTGCTATGCATGTAGCCTATATGGATGTTGTTGCTATGCATGTAGCCTATATGGATGTTGTTGCTATGCATGTAGCCTATATGGATGTTGTTGCTATGCATGTAGCCTATATGGATGTTGTTGCTATGTCGAGATCATGCCTTTTATTGTGCCTTATGTAATTGTGGTTTGCATTTAATAATGGTTGCTTTGTGAAAAGGATTAAGCTTACTATGTTCCCTCTTGCTTTTTAACTATGCTATATTTTCCAACTGTGCCAAAAAATGTAGAAAGATAGTGAAACCGCTTGCTCCGTTAGACCCCCTCGTGAAAACGCGTCTGTCTGTCCTTGACCAAAAGCCAACATGGAAGATAAGTTTTGAGAATGTCACGGTGCTCTTGTGCTCTTTCTCCCCATGCCAAAGAAGATAGGGTTTCGGTGGGAGATGTCGAGGTCGAGCCAGTTTTCCTTTGTCCGTGCTCATTTTTCAGCGGAGATTTTTTGTATAATTTTGTGTATATAAAGAAACTCTTGGTTGCCAATTTTCTAGGAGTGTATGTGGCCATGCTGTTCAATTGGTTCTATTCTCGTCTGCTATGCATGTAGCCTATATGGATGTTGTTGCTATGCATGTAGCCTATATGGATGTTGTTGCTATGCATGTAGCCTATATGGATGTTGTTGCTATGCATGTAGCCTATATGGATGTTGTTGCTATGCATGTAGCCTAAATGGATGTTGTTGCTATGCATGTAGCCTATATGGATGTTGTTGCTATGCATGTAGCCTGTATGGATGTTGTTGCTATGCATGTAGCCTGTATGGATGTTGTTGCTATGCATGTAGCCTATATGGATGTTGTTGCTATGCATGTAGCCTGTATGGATGTTGTTGCTATGCATGTAGCCTATATGGATGTTGTTGCTATGCATGTAGCCTGTATGGATGTTGTTGCTATGCATGTAGCCTGTATGGATGTTGTTGCTATGCATGTAGCCTAAATGGATGTTGTTGCTATGCATGTAGCCTATATGGATATTGTTGCTATGCATGTAGCCTGTATGGATGTTGTTGCTATGCATGTAGCCTGTATGGATGTTGTTGCTATGCATGTAGCCTATATGGATGTTGTTGCTATGCATGTAGCCTGTATGGATGTTGTTGCTATGCATGTAGCCTATATGGATGTTGTTGCTATGCATGTAGCCTGTATGGATGTTGTTGCTATGCATGTAGCCTGTATGGATGTTGCTGCTATGCATGTAGCCTGTATGGATGTTGTTGCTATGCATGTAGCCTGTATGGATGTTGTTGCTATGCATGTAGCCTATATGGATATTGTTGCTATGCATGTAGCCTGTATGGATGTTGTTGCTATGCATGTAGCCTGTATGGATGTTGTTGCTATGCATGTAGCCTATATGGATGTTGTTGCTATGCATGTAGCCTGTATGGATGGTGTTGCTATGCATGTAGCCTATATGGATGGAATAAAATTCCATGTCTGTTGGAAATATTTTTTTGATATGATGTCAAAATTAAACTTGATGTTAAACTTAATGTTGATATGGCACACTAATTAACAAGAACATTTAAAACTGGCACTTCATGTCAAAAAGGTTGTCGATCCCTGGTTTAAAGTATTGATCTTAATTCTATACACACACACACACACACACACACACACACACACACACACACACACACACACACACACACACACACACACACACACAAACAAACACATAAATGCACACACATACATACATACACACACACACACACACACACACACACAAACACAAACACACACACACTCACACACACACACACACACACACACACACACACACACACACACACACACACACACACACATCTTGTATTGTTACCCTCGCCAGAGGAGAGGGTATTGCATTTGAGTCCGTTTGTTTCTTAATTGCAAAATCGAAGATTTTTCAATATATTGGTCGGTTGCGTTTGTGGTTCTGTCTGTCTGTCTGTTTGTTTGTCACAGGCCTACAGGTCACAATTCTAAACCGATCGTCACGAAACTTCACCAGGTTGGATAGGTCGTCCCAATTGAGAAGCCTATTGTTTTTGGGGTCAAAAGGTCAACATAGGCCAAAGGTCACCAACTTTGCCAAATTTCTAAAATCCTCAATTTTCATCCGATTGACTTGAAATTTGAAGAGGACTTGCATATCCGGTCACTGAATTCAACCACCAACTATTTTTGAGGTCAACATAGGCCAAGTTTTTAAAATCCTCAATTTTCATCCGATTGACTTGAAATTTGAAGAGGACTTGCATATCCGGTCACTGAATTCAACCACCAAGTATTTTTGAGGTCAACATAGGCCTAAAGGTCAACATAGGCCAAATTTCTAAAATCACCAATTTTCATTTGATTGACTTGAAATTCTAAGAGGATTTACATATATGGTCACTGAATTCAACCACCAACTATTTTTGAGGTCAACATAGGCCTAAAGGTCAACACAGGCCAAATTTCTAAAATCACCAATTTTCATTTGATTGACTTGAAATTCTAAGAGGATTTACATATATGGTCACTGAATTCAACCACCAACTATTTTTGAGGTCAACATAGGCCAAGTTTTTTAAATCCTCAATTTTCATCCGATTGACTTGAAAATTGAACAGCATTTGCACATTGGGTCATTAAATAGGGAAACTAACTATTTTTCAGGTCAAAGGTCAACTCAAGGTCAACCTTCCAAAATCATTTTTCATCTGAAAAATCGTCACTTTTCTTCCTATTGACCCGAGCTTTGATCAAGATTGTCAATTTTAATCTGGATGAAATGGACAACTTGCTGTATCAATGGAATTTTTTTTATTGGGGGTGGGGGGCGGATTTTGCAAGTATCGTGCTCCACATGACGTCTTCTTTGTTTGTTTGTCTGTTTGTCTGCACAGAATAAATAGGATTTTCTCTGCAACCATTGGTCCGATTGACAAGAAATTTTCACCATCGGTACAAATTCACCTGTAGAATTTTGTAATGATAGTTATGACGTCATAAGTCACGTGGTTCGGCCGCCATCTTGGAAAATCGAAAAACTTTGCACCTCTATATCTCGGCAAGTGCTGAATATATACAAATTGAGACATGGCTCTTTGTAAAGAGCTCTCCATGGGGAACAAAATATGTTAATGATGTCATAGGTGCCTCCATTATGACATCATAATTCGACAAGTACAAAACTTCATCCAATCAAGATGAAATTTTTTGAGCGCCATGTCGGCATAAACTGGTTGAGAAAAAAAATAATGATGACGTCATCGGTCACGTGGTTCGCCCGCCATCTTGGAAAAACCGAAAAACTTTGCACCTCGATATCTCCGAAAGTGCTCAATAGAAAAAATTGAGACATGGCTCATTGTAAAGAACTCTCCATGGGGAATAAAATATGTTAATGATGATGTCATTGGTGCCTCCATTATGACGTCATAATTCGACAAGTACAAAACTTCATCCGATCAAGATGAAATTTATTGAGCATAATCTAGGAATAAATTAGTTTAGAAAAAAAATAATTATGACGTCATCGCTCACGTGGTTCGGCCGCCCTATTTGTTTTAACACAAAAGCCTTAAAAACCACTGAAAATACATCCTGGCGAGGGTTTGCAATCTCTGATTGTTTTTTTTCTTGTTTATTTATGTTTTTCACAATGCTATCTCTTATGATTTAATTCTTATTTCTCTTATTCAATTCTTATTTAAAAATGCATTTATTTAATTGTGCAGTTGTTCCTAACCTTAAATATAAATAATTTAAAGGATTTCTGTGAATGATGTTAATTTCACAACATCCCATATATTCAACTTTATTTAAATTCTAAACCTCAAAACATAGTTCCCTTATCTAAAGCAAGAACGTTAACCCATAAGCAATTGACTAGTTTTCCGACTGCATGGATCATCAGCTGGGCACCGTTCTTCCTCGAGGTTTTGATCTTTTTAGCCCAGGACCTCTCCAAACACAGGGAATGTGTTGGAAACACACACACACACACACACATAAATATATATATACACACACACACACACACACACAGTGTTCAGTGTTTGCACTGCACTCTATTGTCTGCGCCAACCTACACCTGTGCCTTGACAGCCCCCTCTTCACCAGTTTGGCTTAAACATCTCAGGTTGGCAAACTCTTCCTTACGCAATGATTCCTTCTCAGTCGAACTTTCTTTTGATGTCACATTCAGCTTGAGCCACAGCAGTGCACGGTGATCAAAGGGAATGGAAAGTGAGCACAGGTGGGTGGAATCATTTCATCAAATGGGCGCTCAAAACTGCTGGACCACCTGTAATTCAAACCGGAAAAAAACAGGATGAACATCCATCCTTCTGAAGGCAGATAAGGTAATTCAGTGTTAAAGAAATGTCAGAAAACATCGGTACACGTGATGCTTCACAAGCCGTCACAACCACACTCGAAGAATGAAATCCAAGGATAAATAAGTATTTATTCATTTGTTTATTTCATACAATAATCACATTTTCTTACACATAGCGGATTTTAACTTTGGGACGTAAGCTTTTCCTCCTCATGGCCATGTTAGTCCAGGTGTATTAACGTCCACATCCACATTAGCATGTTCGCTGGATCACATTAGCTGCACATTCCGATTGATCCTAATTGCCATTAAGGGGTTAAAGGTCGACAAGATCCACCCACGATCCTAATAACTTAGTGTGTACAAACATGGTAGCTCTTTCGCAAAACGAAACAGTGAAGTGCCCTATAAAAGAGGGAACTTTTATAATGGTCCATTTTAATGTCACGTTATATTACATTTCAAATGTGTGAGCGACAAGAAAATAAAACAAGAATGACAAGCTACACGCATGGTCTTCTCGATCACAACTCGATGCATCGAGTACGGAGGTTCAGGTACATAATGCGCAATAATGTACAAGAGATCGGAACTTCAAGCAATCCTGGTCGCATCATGTCCTGCATGTCACCGAGCTAAAATTTTACCCACAATGCCTTGAGCTCATCACAGACAGCGCGATGCGCGTGATGAGCACGAGGGAATGACGCGACATGGGCATTCAGCCGTTTGCACAGGTGTACAGGTGAGATTGTATTATATAGTGGCTTATTCGAGGTGCTGTGCAGCGCTCTGGTATATTTAAACACTCGAAAAAGACTGGAGGAAATGTGGGGTTATTAATGAGTCGAAATGAGACAAATTGTTTTTATAAATATTTTGCAACAATAAAAGATTCCTCTTATGAGTTCCTTTGCGCACAGGTGCAGATAGACACAGACAGATGGGCAGAGAGACATAGAGACAGAGAGAGAGGGATGAGGAGGGAGAGAAAGAAAGAAAGAGAGCAAGAGGAGGAGGGAGAGAAAGAAAGAGGGAGGAGGAGGGAGATAAAGAAAGAAAGAGAGATAGAGTAGGAGGGAGAGAAAGAAAGAAAGACAGAGAGAGGAAGGAGGAGGGAGAGAATGAAAGAAAAAAAGAAAGAGAGATAGGGAGGATGAGGGAGAGAAAGAAATAAAGAGAGATAGGGAGGAGGAGGGAGAGAAAGAAAGAAAGAGATAGGGAGGAGGAGGGAGAGAAAGAAAGAAAGAGAGATAGGGAGGCGGAGGGAGAGAAAGAAAGAAAGAAAGAGAGAGAGAGGGAGGAGGAGGGAGAGAAAGAAAGAAAGAGAGAGAGGGAGGAGGAGGGAGAGAAAGAAAGAAAGAGAGGGAGGAGGAGGGAGAGAAAGAAAGACAGATAGAGAGGAGGAGGGAGAGAAAGAAAGAAAGAGAGATAGGGAGGAGGAGGGAGAGAAAGAAAGAAAGAGAGAGAGGGAGGAGGAGGGAGGAGGAGGGAGAGAAAGAAAGACAGATAGAGAGGAGGAGGGAGAGAAAGAAAGAAAGAGAGATAGGGAGGAGGATGGAGAGAAAGAAAGAAAGAGAGATAGGGAGGAGGAGGGAGAGAAAGAAAGAAAGAGAGAGAGGGAGGAGGAGGGAGAGAAAGAAAGAGAGAGAGGGAGGAAGGAGGAGGGAGAGAAAGAAAGACAGATAGAGAGGAGGAGGGAGAGAAAGAAAGAAAGAGAGATAGGGAGGCGGAAGGAGAGAAAGAAAGAAAGAGAGATAGGGAGGAGAAGGGAGAGAAAGAAAGAGAGAGAGAGAGAGGGAGGAGGAGGGAGAGAAAGAAAGAAAGAGAGGGAGGAGGAGGGAGAGAAAGAAAGACAGATAGAGAGGAGGAGGGAGAGAAAGAAAGAAAGAGATAGGGAGGAGGAGGGAGAGAAAGAAAGAAAGAGAGATAGGGAGGAGAAGGGAGAGAAAGAAAGAGAGAGAGATATGGAGGAGGACGGAGAGAAAGAAAGAAAGAGAGAGAGGGAGGGAGGAGGAGGGAGAGAAAGAAAGAAACAGAGATAGGGAGGAGAGGGAGAGAAAGAAAGAGAGAGAGAGGGAGGAGGAGGGAGAGAAAGAAAGAAAGAGAGAGAGGGAGGAGGAGGGAGAGAAAGAAAGAAAGAGAGGGAGGAGGAGGGAGATAAAGAAAGACAGATAGAGAGGAGGAGGGAGAGAAAGAAAGAAAGAGAGATAGGGAGGAGAAGGGAGAGAAAGAAAGAGAGAGAGAGATATGGAGGAGGACGGAGAGAAAGAAAGAAAGAGAGAGAGGGAGGAGGAGGGAGAGAAAGAAAGAGAGAGAGATATGGAGGAGGACGGAGAGAAAGAAAGAAAGAGAGAGAGGGAGGAGGAGGGAGAGAAAGAAAGAAAGAGAGAGAGATATGGAGGAGGACGGAGAGAAAGAAAGAAAGAGAGAGAGGGAGGAGAAGGGAGAGAAAGAAAGAAAGAGAGAGGGAGGAGGAGGGAGAGAAAGAAAGAAAGAGAGAGAGAGAGGGAGGAGGACGGAGAGAAAGAAAGAAAGAGAGAGGGAGGAGGAGGGAGAGAAAGAAAGAAAGAGAGAGAGATATGGAGGAGGACGGAGAGAAAGAAAGAAAGAGAGGGAGGGAGGAGGAGGGAGAGAAAGAAAGAGAGAGAGATATGGAGGAGGACGGAGAGAAAGAAAGAAAGAGAGAGAGGGAGGAGGAGGGAGAGAAAGAAAGAAAGAGTGAGAGAGAGGGAGGAGGACGGAGAGAAAGAAAGAGAGAGAGGGAGGAGGAGGGAGAGAAAGAAAGAAAGAGAGAGAGATATGGAGGAGGACGGAGAGAAAGAAAGAAAGAGAGAGAGGGAGGAGGAGGGAGAGAAAGAAAGAGAGAGAGATATGGAGGATGGAGAGAAAGAAAGAAAGAGAGAGAGGGAGGAGGAGGGAGAGAAAGAAAGAAAGAGAGAGAGATATGGAGGAGGACGGAGAGAAAGAAAGAAAGAGAGAGAGGGAGGAGAAGGGAGAGAAAGAAAGAAAGAGAGAGAGATATGGAGGATGGAGAGAAAGAAAGAAAGAGAGATAGGGAGGAGAGGGAGAGAAAGAAAGAGAGAGAGAGGGAGGAGGAGGGAGAGAAAGAAAGAAAGAGAGGGAGGAGGAGGGAGATAAAGAAAGACAGATAGAGAGGAGGAGGGAGAGAAAGAAAGAAAGAGAGGGAGGAGGAGGGAGATAAAGAAAGACAGATAGAGAGGAGGAGGGAGAGAAAGAAAGAAAGAGAGAGAGGGAGGAGGAGGGAGAGAAAGAAAGAGAGAGAGATATGGAGGAGGACGGAGAGAAAGAAAGAAAGAGAGAGAGGGAGGAGGAGGGAGAGAAAGAAAGAAAGAAAGAGAGATAGGGAGGAGAAGGGAGAGAAAGAAAGAGAGAGAGATATGGAGGAGGACGGAGAGAAAGAAAGAAAGAGAGAGGGAGGGAGGAGGAGGGAGAGAAAGAAAGAAAGAGAGATAGGGAGGAGAGGGAGAGAAAGAAAGAGAGAGAGAGGGAGGAGGAGGGAGAGAAAGAAAGAAAGAGAGAGAGGGAGGAGGAGGGAGAGAAAGAAAGAAAGAGAGGGAGGAGGAGGGAGATAAAGAAAGACAGATAGAGAGGAGGAGGGAGAGAAAGAAAGAAAGAGAGATAGGGAGGAGGAGGAGAGAAAGAAAGAAAGAGAGATAGGGAGGAGAAGGGAGAGAAAGAAAGAGAGAGAGAGATATGGAGGAGGACGGAGAGAAAGAAAGAAAGAGAGAGAGGGAGGAGGAGGGAGAGAAAGAAAGAAAGAGAGATAGGGAGGAGAGGGAGAGAAAGAAAGAAAGAGAGAGAGGGAGGAGGAGGGAGAGAAAGAAAGAAAGAGAGAGAGAGAGGGAGGAGGACGGAGAGAAAGAAAGAAAGAGAGAGAGGGAGGAGGAGGGAGAGAAAGAAAGAAAGAGAGAGAGATATGGAGGAGGACGGAGAGAAAGAAAGAAAGAGAGAGAGGGAGGAGGACGGAGAGAAAGAAAGAGAGAGAGATATGGAGGAGGACGGAGAGAAAGAAAGAAAGAGAGAGAGGGAGGAGGAGGGAGAGAAAGAAAGAAAGAGAGAGAGGGAGGAGGAGGGAGAGAAAGAAAGAAAGAGAGAGAGAGAGAGGGAGGAGGACGGAGAGAAAGAAAGAAAGAGAGAGGGGGAGGAGGAGGGAGAGAAAGAAAGAAAGAGAGAGAGATATGGAGGAGGACGGAGAGAAAGAAAGAAAGAGAGGGAGGGAGGAGGAGGGAGAGAAAGAAAGAGAGAGAGATATGGAGGAGGACGGAGAGAAAGAAAGAAAGAGAGAGAGGGAGGAGGAGGGAGAGAAAGAAAGAAAGAGAGAGAGAGAGGGAGGAGGACGGAGAGAAAGAAAGAGAGAGAGGGAGGAGGAGGAGGGAGAGAAAGAAAGAAAGAGAGAGAGATATGGAGGAGGACGGAGAGAAAGAAAGAAAGAGAGATAGGGAGGAGGAGGGAGAGAAAGAAAGAGAGAGAGATATGGAGGAGGACAGAGAGAAAGAAAGAAAGAGAGAGAGGGAGGAGGGAGAGAAAGAAAGAAAGAGAGAGAGATATGGAGGAGGACGGAGAGAAAGAAAGAAAGAGAGAGAGGGAGGAGGAGGGAGAGAAAGAAAGAAAGAGAGAGAGAGGGAGGAGGACGGAGAGAAAGAAAGAAAGAGAGAGAGGGAGGAGGAGGGAGAGAAAGAAAGAGAGAGAATGAGAATGTTGTCCAGAGAGATCACAACTCATACGGTAATTCTACTCGAGAGTTGAAGCTGCCAACCTCTGACAATCGTAGTAATGCGAAAGAGGTCAAACAAAATGACTGCATATCCTGGCACTGACGGGCTCAAATGAAAAGCACAGAACAGAGTCTTCGGGCTTTTTAGTCTTTGGGCAAAACGGAGTCTCAGAAAAGCGTCTTACCATCGGCGGACCGGTTGATGTCGTGAAAACTGGTTTAGCAAGGACCCCTGATCTTTGACCCCTGTGTCATGGTCAAAACGACTCTAATACAAAATGTTTGTCTGCCCCCACCAGCCCCCCTATCGGGGACGCTTTAAAGTATCTTTGACCAGACTCGATGATATAACGGTTCGAGCATCTACAATGAGTCAGTTCGGTGGTTCAAAGGATCAAGGTACCACCTTCCAAAAAGTCCTATCAAAAAGGTACCTCGATTCCGAATTTGTGGTCTCGGTGTATTAGACCAAGGTGCTGAACTTACATATCAAATCTAAATAGCATTGTTTCAGAAAAGAAGGAATTGTGTGCAATTATAACTGTTACAAAGAAAGAAGGAAGGAAAGGACCAAAAGAAAAACGTTTCTCCTCTCCCATTAGGAAGGGAGATATAATAAGCTGATGACGTCTGACAAATCGTCTCGACGCAATCAGGTAAAGATCCAAGTGATGAATGAGGTGTCCAGGGGCTTCACTACAGAAATTTCTCAATGTTGTGTATCTGGGAATGTGTGTTTTGTATCTAGGAATGTGATTTGTGTATCTAGGAATGTGTTGTGTATCTAGAAATGTACTTTATGTATCTGGGAATGTGTTGTGTATCTGGGAATGTGTTGTGTATCTATGAATGTGTTGTGTATCTCGGAATGTGTTGTGTATCTGGAAATGTGATTTGTGTATTTGGGAATGTGTTGTGTATCTGGGAATGTGTTGTGTATCTGGGAATGTGTTGTGTATCTATGAATGTGTTGTGTATCTGGGAATGCGTTGTGTATCTGGAAATGTGATTTGTGTATTTGGGAATGTGTTGTGTATCTGGGAATGCGTTGTGTATCTAGGAATGTGTTGTGTATCTGGAAATGTGATTTGTGTATTTGGGAATGTGTTGTGTATCTGGGAATGTGTTGTGTATCTGGGAATGTGTTGTGTATCTGGGAATGTGTTCTGTATCTGGGAATGTGTTGTGTATCTGGGAATGTGTTGTGTATCTGGGAATGTGTTGTGTATCTGGGAATGTGTTGTGTATCTGGGAATGTGTGTATCTGGGAATGTGTTGTGTATCTGGGAATGTACTTTATGTATCTGGGAATGTGTTGTGTATCTGGGAATGTGTTGTGTATCTGGGAATGTACTTTATGTATCTGGGAATGTGTTGTGTATCTGGGAATGTACTTTATGTATCTGGGAATGTGTTGTGTATCTGGGAATGTACTTTATGTATCTGGGAATGTGTTGTGTATCTGGGAATGTGTTGTGTATCTGGGAATGTACTTTATGTATCTGGGAATGTGTTGTGTATCTGGGAATGTACTTTATGTATCTGGGAATGTGTTATGTATCTATGATTGTGTTGTGTATCTGGGAATGTGTTGTGTATCTATGAATGTGTTGTGTATCTGGGAATGCGTTATGTATCTATGAATGTGTTGTGTATCTGGGAATGTACTTTATGTATCTGGGAATGTGTTGTGTATCTGGGATTGTGTTGTGTATCTGGGAATGTGTTGTGTATCTGGGAATGTGTTGCGTATCTGGGAATGTACTTTATGTATCTGGGAATGTTTTATATATCTGGGAATGTTTTATATATCTGGGAATGTTTTATATATCTGGGAATGTTTTATATATCTGGGAATATGCTTTGTGTATCTGGGAATGTGTTTTATACAGCTTTGCTTTCAATCCGGGACATATCGTAAGCATGGACTCATGACAAATATACTATCTACTATGACGTATGTTCTACATCTATGATCTGTAATCATAAACCAAGGGTAGCGTTATTCCCTATGATGCAAAATTCCATGTTATGATTGTGATGTCATCTTCCTGGCAATATAAGAAACCATCTCAAACAAGTCAATGTGAACTTCAGCCCTTAACGAAGTGTCTGTTATCCATTCATTATTCCAACCATTATAGATGTCGGAAACGTGATTAATCAAACTTTCCAGTGCTGTCCCTTTGGTGCACCAAACATTTTAAAATCTTCAGAAACCTCAGGTGAACTTCCTGTTACACCAACGAGTATTTTGCACACACCTGGTCGTGCGACCAGAATGCAGGAGCGCACCTTTGAACAGCAAGGAGACCCTAAATCACAGTGAAGGCTCCACAGCTGTTATAATGTTTGTGTTATACAGTTTATGTTATATTTACATGTTATTACATACATGTTATAGAGTTTGTCCCGATAATTAACTATATTTAAATTCGTCAATTTAAACATCTTTTATTGTACAACAAGTGAGTGTAATTGTGATATTATAATGGTTACAGGTGAGTTACCTTTGTACTTTTTTTGGATTGTTAATCTATATATAAGTAGTAAATGGTTTGTGCATCGGTATTTAGTAGGACACAAAGTTACATAATGAAATCGATTATTAAATTTGTGATTCAACATCCGTGGTTTAATATCCTAATCTTTCCAAATATCTCAGTAAGAGTTTTGTACAAGCGGTTTCATTCGAGATCCTCCCAAATTGCAGGTATATCGGAAACTGCCTAAAACATTTATTGTGTGAAGTTCCTGTGATTAGTCCTTTAAATTGGCATACACTTGTATAACAAAGGGTTACTGACAGGCATGTCAAGGATATCTTAGGCCTGTTATCCGAATCGGCCACGATGGTCAAGAAATCCGACCATGTGGACGAGCATTGCAAGACGTCGCTTTCGGTATCAGAATCACCAGGAACTAGGTATAACAGTTAGAACACGTGGGGATCTGCCACCAAGAACTAGGTAGAGTGTGCCCACGTGGGGATCTGCCACCAAGAACTAGGTAGAGTCCGATGACGTGGGGATCCGAACCACCAGGAACTAGGTAGAGTCTGCCCACGTGGGGATTCGCCACCAATAACTAGGTAGAGTCCGCCCACGTGGGGATCCGCCACCAATAACTAGGTAGAGTCCGCCCACGTGGGGATCCACCACCAATAACTAGGTAGAGTCCGCTCACGTGGGGATCCGCCACCAAGAACTAGGGAGAGTCCGCCCACTTGGGGATCCGCCACCAGGAACTAGGTAGAGTCTGCCCACGTGGGGACCCGCCACCAAGAACCAGGTAGAGTCCGCCCACGTGGGGATCCACCACCAATAACTAGGTAGAGTCCGCCCACGTGGGGATCCGCCACCAAGAACTAGGTAGAGTCCGCCCACGTGGGGATCCGAACCACCAGGAACTAGGTAGAGTCTGCCCACGTGGGGATTCGCCACCAATAACTAGGTAGAGTCCGCCCACGTGGGGATCCGCCACCAATAACTAGGTAGAGTCCGCCCACGTGGGGATCCACCACCAATAACTTGGTAGAGTCCGCCCACGTGGGGATCCGCCACCAAGAACTAGGGAGAGTCCGCCCACGTGGGGTTCCGCCACCAGGAACTAGGTAGAGTCTGCCCACATGGGGATCCGCCACCAAGAACTAGGTAGAGTCCGCCCAGGTGGGGATCCACCACCAATAACTAGGTAGAGTCCGCCCACGTGGGGATCCGCCACCAAGAACTAGGTAGAGTCCGCCCACGTGGGGATCTGAACCACCAGGAACTAGGTAGAGTCCGCCCACGTGGGGATCCGAACCACCAGGAACAAGGTAGAGTTCGATCATGTGTGTAGCATTATCATTATAATCGAGGCAGAGTGTTTCATGTGATGCCAATTTGTGAGGAAGTCGACCGGTCCAAGAGCAAGCTTTGTCTGAAATTGTCTCTCGCTGAGCTTTGTGTTTTTCCCTCCTTGTGAACAAAGGATCTACCTACTATACCTGGAGCGTAGCAAAGTTTAGGCTATTTTGGAACAGCACAGAAAGGCGATGTGAAATTAGGGGCAGAGAAAGGAACTTGCATGGAGCGGGCATCGTACAAAAGAACTCTTAAAGGCCACAGCAAACAAAACAGGGTTCTTTGTAGTCTGCAAGAGCTGTCCAAGGGACGTGCACAGGAATGAAATACAGACAGGCTGGCGGTGGCAACCCATCGAGACCGCTTTGAGAACGGCCTTGGCACGCTCAACCTTGCATCTTGCACGAGGAACCGTGACAAGCGCTCGTAACCCCCCGTCTTCTGCGTCTCCTCGTCTCCTGCATCTTCTGCATCTTTCACTCCAAAGGTCGTGGACGCTAAAGAGACCACCGGTGGAATCCTCTCAGTTTTCTGCCTCATTCTCTTTCCCTAAAATGTAAAATGAGAAGCAGATTGACAAACATAATGTCATCTCTGCATGAAGTGGCATGAAGGCATGTTAATAATGTGAAGGGATTGTAAGATAAGTTTTTAAAACAAATAAAAGCTTGTTAAACTCCACAGGCCCAGGCAGTGAAGATGATTAGAGAGATATTCCTTACATGTGTCTTCAGCACAACTTACACAAAGAATCACTCTTTATCACAAGTTTAATAAATAATGGATGAGAATTCACTACATGATTTAAAAAAGTAAACAAATGCTTTCTCACAACACATTAGATACATAGAGGACAGAGCACCGATATACCACGTGGGCTGGTGTCATGTGGGGTGGGGGCATAGGGTGCACATTCTCATGAATACATATGAGACTTTCAAAATGACGTAAGAACGCAAACGAGGTTTTTCGTGCATGCACTGTGTGTGCGTTTGCAGCGACTCGCTTCCACTAGCGCAGGTACCTACCTATAACCTGCAATCGCTAGTGAAAAATCTGTAGAAATATAGCAATATGAGATAGTAATAATATAGAAATATAGGAGGCCAAATATGAGTAGTAGTAGTACCACCTTTAGAGGCCATTTTTCCCCGCAGAGCAGGGGTTGGCCTTTTTTGGGCACCATGGTCCCCTTTTTGAAGCAATGTTTTATGGCCGCATGCCCTTCCTGCCGCCAACCCTGTTAGTCACCTCTTGTGACACACTGAAAATTACCAGTGAACTGGTGCTCAATTTGCCGACCTCGGAAGGATGAAATATAGGAATATGAGATAGGAATCTTACTATAATTCACCAAATTGGTCTTGCGAGATCACGGCGAGGTCACGTCTTTTTGAAGCTGTTCCATGCGCTCACGCTTTCGAAGCTAAGTGATCTTTCTCAATTGTGTTTTTGTCGAGACTGTATCTATCTTTCGGTGTATGTACCTATAGCGTATCTTTTGGAAAATTTTCGGTGCTAATTTTTCGTACATGTATACACAATCGTCGGTTAATGCGTATCGAGTATTCTGCGGCCTAGTACTCGTAGGCTTAGGCTACCGTACCGTCTCCGACCTTGTGGTTTTGTTTTTCTCTCAGCGATTCGTCGAATGCGCTGCAATTATTTTCGTTCTCCGTTTCATCCCAGTCGTTCACCCCATACCTCCTTGTTTAATATCTCTACTCAAAAAAAAAAAAAACCCCAAAAATATTTCCTTCCCAGGTCTTATTCGTTTATTTGTTGTTCTTATCTGTTCGTTCGTTCTTCGTTCGCGATCACGCGATCACGTGGATAGAAATGTATAATCTCTCCCCTGAACAACTATTTTCTCTCATATATTATAACACCCTTTTCTTCTTTTCCGACAAAAGGATGCTTTTGTCTTGCTCACCAAATCTATTCATTCCAAAAAATATATATAATACCATCTCTTACAGTTCCTCCTTTCTACATTCCCTAAACTATCCAGAATTCCACCCCTCCTTCAGTGTCCTCAAACGTATTTTTGACTCAAAGGTCTCAAACTCATTTTGCAAAAAATGTTCGTTTCCCATGAATCGTACACTTTTCAAAATCCAATCTCACCCCTCCCCTCCAAATCCTCCCCATCACCCATCCCTTTCAAATCTCCCCCCTTGCCCCTTCCCTCCCCTCCCTCCTAAACTCCCCCCACACCCCTCCCCTCCGAGACTCTCCCTCGCTCCTCCCCTCCTAGACTCCCCTCTCACCCCTCCTCCTCAAAGCATCCTCCCTGCTTCTTCCCCCTTCCAACTTTGACCTTCATCTCCCCCAACCTTCTGCCTCGCTCTTCCCCCTCCTCAAATAACATCTCACTGTGCCTCACCCAATCTCCATCAAACCTTTTGTCTGCTCCATTCTTACCTTTCTCCAAGCTATTCTGAAATCTCTGAAATCTCTGACACACCTTCAACAGCTCTCCCTACCTCTTCCTCCTCTTCCACATCTTACCCTACCCCTCCCCCCCTGTTCTGGACCCGATGCTCCCCCTTCCTCTTCATTAACGGAATGGACCTCAAACATCCGGGGCCTCCGCTCAAACTTGACTGATCTCTCCATACAGGTTGCTTCTGACAAACCAGATGTGATCTGCTTAACAGAAACTTTCCTCCTTCATGATGTCTCTGATGCCTTGGTATCTCTCCCAGGTTACTCCCTCCTCTGGTATGATAGACCTGAGCCTCGTCCTGAAGGTGGGGTTGCTATCTTTATAAAAAACTTCCTCACTCGCCCTCCACTGCCCTCTCTCCACCTCACCCCCAGGAATACCTTTGGCTACGGCTTCCCCTTCGCTCCCACCTTTTGTTCATATGTGTGTTGTACCGTCCACCAAACAGTGATGACTCCATCTACATCTCGCTGTCTGATAATATGGACCAACTTCTATCTACCCATCCCAACTCTCTCTTCCTCATATGTGGTGATTTCAATTGTCACCATGCCAGTTGGCTGGGTGTGGGTACCTCTCTCACCAGCCATGGCTCTTCAGCAAAGGACTTCTGCGACTCACTGGGACTGACACAATCTGTCAATTTCCCGACCCGGATCTCAGTCAACGGAGCATCTTCTCTTCTGGATTTGGTTATGACAAACTTCCCTGAAAATGTCTGCTGCTCTTCTTCTGCTCCAATCGGCTCAGCTGATCATGTGCTTGTCAAAGTGGACATCTCTCTGACCATTCTCAGAGAGCCTCCTCAGCATCGACGAGTCTGGCATTTCACTCAGGCCAACTGGCACGGTCTTCAAGCAGCCATCAATCATCTGGACTGGTCTCCCATCTCTACCACCTCTGACATCAACTCATCCTGGGAATTCTTTCAAAGTAAATTGCTCTCTCTCATGCACAGATTTATCCCATCTCGTCTTCAGTTGTCATACCCTTCCTCCCGTCCATGGTACACGGAATCTTGTGGTGAGGCTGTTGCCCTGAAACAACTTGCTTTCGTCTCCTGGAAAGCAAATCCAACGGAAGGAAATCTCATTTCCTTTCACAAAGCCCGAAACAAGTGTGTGTCCACCCTCAGGAGAGCCAGGAAACAATATCTCACCGTTCTCAAGACCGAACTCTCTTATCTGTCTCCCTCTTCCAAATCCTGGTGGCGTCTGGTCAAATCTGTTTCTGGTGTTTGTTCCCCCTCCATCCCCTCCCTCACCTCAAACGGCTTAACGGCTGACTCCGCACGTGAAAAAGCTGAATGCCTCAACTCTGTGTTTGCCTCTAAATCTTGTGTCCCAAACCCATCCCTCTCTGTACCCACCGTACCCAGTCGTACCCAGCTGCTCCTGGACTCTGTGTCCTTTCCTCCTGACAAGGTGGAAAAGTTTCTGTCAACCCTCGACTCTGATTCTGCAACTGGTCCTGACGGCATCAGCCCACGGGTCCGAAAATCATGTTCTTCCGCTCTTTCACTCCCTCTTTCTGTTCTCTTCACCCTCTCTTTTGCTCAAGGTCATCTGCCATCTGCTTGGAAATCAGCCAACATCACCGCTTTGCACAAAAAAGGTGCAAAAACAGATCCCAGCAACTACAGACCAATCAGCCTTCTCCCAATTATCAGCAAAGTCATGGAATCCATCATTGCTTCAGATATGAAATCTTTCCTCTTCTCCAATGGCTTGATGTCTGATCATCAATTTGGTTTCAGACCTGGTCACTCTACTCTGGACATGCTGCTTCTGCTTTCTCAACAATGGATGGAGGTCCTCAACACCAAACAGGAAATTAGAGCTGTCTCCCTTGACATTTCACGTGCCTTCGATACGGTCTGGCACCCTGCTCTGCTCACCAAACCCTCCTCCTTTGGTATCCATGGAAATCTCCACGCATGGCTGGCGGACTTCCTCTCTGGTCGTAGTCAACGTGTGGCCCTGAATGGGTTTCTCTCATCTCCTCTTCCTGTTCAGGCTGGAGTTCCCCAAGGTAGTGTTCTGGGCCCTGTACTTTTTCTGGTCTTCATCAATGATCTCTCTGACTCTCTTGAAAATCCTCTCTATCTCTTTGCTGATGACTCTACTATCTGTCGCTCCATTCCTCATCCCTCAGATCGGCAGTCTGCAGCCTCCTCACTCTCTGCAGACCTGGACAAAATCACAGACTGGGCAAACAAATGGAACATGTCTTTCAATCCTGATAAATCTCACACTCTTACGATGTCTCTCCGAAAAGACCGACTGGAAAACCCTCCCATCCACTTTCTGAATAATCCTCTCCAAGAAGTTCTGTCACTCAAGCTTTTGGGTCTCACTATTTGCCATGATCTTTCCTGGGAAAACCACATTTCAAATCTGGCCTCCAAAGCCAGTCGCCGACTGGGCATCCTCCGTCGTGCGAAGTCCTTCCTTGGCACACCTGAGCTCCTCACCACATACAAGGCTTTCATCCACAGCTCTATGGAATACTGCTCTCCCCTCTGGTCTGGTGCTCCTGCCTCACACCTAGCCCGTCTTCACGCTGTTGAAACCAAAGCGTTCAGAATCATTGGAATCTCCCGCGATGAAGCTAACTCCAAGGGCCTTTCACTCACTCACCGCAGGCAGGTTGGTGGTCTTTCCGTCTTCTACCGACTCCTCTCTGGCCTTGCCCCCCCCCCAACCCTCTCTGGGCTCTGTCCCCAAAATATTCCTACAGGTCGCACAAGATCTGCCTGCAACCCTCTTATGGTTAAACTGCCAAAATCAAGACTTTCTGCTCACCTTCACTCCTTCATCCCTCTTTTCTCCCGCCTCTGGAACAAACTCCCTCACTCTCTTCAATCCCACTCCACCCTCCAGGTCTTTAAAACAGCTGTCCACCACCATCTCTTATCCTCCCCCATCCAAAACCTTGATCTTTTCTACCCCCGCTAATTTCGGTCCCCTTGTGTTTTATACCTCTCCCCCCCCCCCTCCCCTTCCCACGCCTCCTGCCCCCAAGCCCTCTCCCTCCCACACTTCTCCCTGCTCTCAAATGTTGTGGTTGTGTGCTTCCCCTTCTCTCCCCATCTTGTCTTCCGCTCCCTCTTTTTGTATATTTTGTTTGTCTGGGTGATTTGTTTGTGAAATAAATGTTAGCTCTTTCACGAGCCTCGATTCAGTATACCAAAAAAAAATAAAAAATAAAAAAATGTCTGTCTGTCCATCTGTTCCCAGGTACCGCAAAAACGGCTGAACCGATTGCAACGACATTTTGGGTGGGTAATCCTGGGACCCCCTGGAGTAAAATAGGCTATATTGTTTTTCCAATTTCAGCTTTGGTCTCCAGCATTTTCAGGTTTGGACTCCCGCATTACGTTATTGTCCCGGGTACAGCAAAAATGGCTGCACCGATCGCAACGATTTCCTGGAACCCCTGCAGTAAAATCCTACGATATTTCACCAAAATAACATGACATGAAAATTAAAAACGGCTAAACAGTATTTCATGAACATTTCATTGTGGATGTGGTGAAAATCAAAGATGTCCACATCGACTCCGATTAAGAGTTTTAATCCACTTGAATGCAGCACATCTACAGAAAAAGTAAAAAAGCACTATTAAGCAAGCATCCTCAACCATAATAAGGCAATGTCAAGAATATGGCATACTGTTTAATCATTCTTACCAACTTGAAGCCAGACAATAGCAGAAATGAATCCCTTCCCTTCCAACAGGTGGTTTTATAAGCAGTGAGCGGACGCACGTGGATGGATCATGAACTGCATCTTTAATGAGTGGTCAGGGAGGAGGTGGCACTGCACGAAGATGTAATCTCTAGTTTCATATCATTCACCCACCAATTAAGTTTCAGCCAGCGCGCGAGACTAAATATATAAAAGTATGAAATATATAATGACATTCTACAGCGAACATTCCCGCAATCCTTCACAACCCCAACCGCTGCGGCAGGCGACACTCTCGCCTGGCATGGGTCCTGTAGCTAACAGGGCCACGCTCAGTCTAGGGAACCGTCGGGCGAGGCGAATCCGAAAACCCTTCATCAGAATACATCATCGGCCCGTGCGGCGCATCTCCATCAGCAGCATGATCCGCGACCGGAACCGAACGTGCCGACACCAGAGATACAGGCGGCACGGACGACCCCTCGCTCTCGGTGGTTGGATCCGCGGTGGCCACTTCATTACGTGGCCCTTCATCCCCTGCTCCCTCTCCACATGGTGCTAAATGTCGAACTGACACTGTCACTAGACGTCCGTCATCCATTCGTATGGTCGCGTACACCGGGTTCACCTGTACAACTTGAACGAGATCAACGGCCGGCTTGTACTTGCTCTGCCGCACCGACCACTTCAAATACCCGGGCCCTAAGTCAACTAACCATCCATGCAGTGACCGAATGCTAGCGCTGCAGCACTGGAAGCGAAACATATGCTCGTGAGGCGTTTGATTTGTGGCCGTGAATAGTAACGTATGAATGGCATGCAAAGCTTCGTGCAAGACCTGAGGCCATTGGTGCAGTCCCAATGACAGCGTACGCAATCTCATTTCCATGGCTTTCCAGATCACCCAATTAAATCGTTCCACCTGACCGTTCCCCTCGGGATGATAGGGAGTAGTTCGGCTGGCAGCTATCCCTCGCTCCACAAGAAAGGTCTTTACCTCCTGAGACATAAACACAGTGCCACGATTCGAATGGACGAAAGCCGGATACCCGAACAAGAGGAACAGCTGACGTAGGCACCGAATGACCGTGGCAGAGGTCATATCCAAGCACGGGAACGCAAAAGGAAAACGTGAGTATTCATCTACTATCGTCAACATGTAACGTAGTGAGCCCGATGATGGCAAAGGACCTTTAAAATCAATGCTTAATCTTTCCCAGGGCCAACCTGCCCAAATGAGGGTTCTAAGCGACGGCTTGTAGAACCTCGGTTTGAGATATGCACACACCGGGCATGTCCCACATAGCCGTCTGATGTCATCAACCGAAATGGGTAAGTGACGGCAGTGCACAAAATGAACAAGGCGAGTTACACCTGGATGGCACAACAATTCATGAATTCCCTTCAGGTCCCCAGAGGTCATGCCGGCACAAACTGATGGTCGAGATAAGGCGCCGGCGGCCACATTTTCACGTCCAGGCCAATAGATTATGTCATAGCAATAGTCAGCTAATTCCACCCTCCATCGTGATATTTTCCCATTCTTTATGCGCTGGGGGTGCTTATGGCCATACATAAAAGCGACTGACTGCTGATCAGTAATGAGATCAAATTTCCTGCCCATAAGCAAATGGCACCACCGTCTGACAAACTCGACGACAGCATACGCCTCTTTCTCGATCGCAGAGTGCCTGCATTCACTCGAGGTCAGGATACGTGAAAAAAACGCAACTGGCTTACCCCCTTGCGTGAGAGTAGCCGCGATTGCGCCATCGGAGGCATCTGTCTCAACGAGGTATGGTATGGCGTCGTCAATGGAAGTCACGTATGACCCCGCAATATCTTTCTTCCGAAGTTGAAAGGCATCCTTGGCAACTTGCGTCACAGGAAAGGCTTTGCAATCCACCAAAGGCCTTATTTTCTCCGAGTAACCTTGACCCCCACCGAGAGTAATGTGCAAAAAGCCCGAAGACATGCCTCAGGGACGCCAGATCACACGGTGCTGCTATCTTGACAAGGGCCGGAGTCGCTCGGCCTCATGTTTTATCTCGCCTCCGGTCACCGTATACCCAAGGAGGTCTATTGTTTTGGTAGCATTGTGGCACTTATCCTCATTGAAGGTCAGATTGTACTGACATGCCACGTCCAGGAATCGTTTCAAGTTAGCGTCGTTTCCCTCCAGGGTATGTCCGCAAATCATCACGTTGTCCACGTACACAAAAATGTCTTTTAATTGCTCTTTAGCCAAGATGTCATTGATCGCGCATTGAAAGCAAGACACTCCGTTCGTTACCCCAAACGGGATACGACGGAATTGATACAGCCGTTGTCCGGATTGGAACCCTGTATGGGGCCTATCTGACTCCCTTATAGGTATTTGATGATAGGCGGATTTTAGGTCCAAGGTGCTGACGATGCGATACTTAGCCACCTCTCTGAATAGATCGTCCATTTTGGGCAGAGGGTATGCGTCTAATTGCGTGAATCAGTTTATCGTTTGACTGTAATCGATGACCAATCTTTTTCTGTGATTTTCTGTGTGCACGACGAGCACCTGGGCTCTCCACGGAGACCTACTTGGCTCTATAATACCCTCCCGTAGCAACCGCTTAGTCTCATCTGCAATATATTGAGTGTCGGCATGAGTATACTGCCGCGACTTCACAGTTTGAGGTTTGCAATCGGCTGTTAGGCTAGGGAACAGAGCCGGGAGATCGATGAACATTTCGGCTAGGCCGCATACAGAGAATGTATTGTTACGGATCGCGGTTAGATGTTATTTCGACCGAGCGGTGGTGTATTCCCGCGACCTAACAGTTATTCCCCGACTAGACCCCGATTCCACCCAAACGTTGACCAAATCGCGCTACGCTAAATCAATGATGGAAAGGACACAACGACTGGGATAGATGAAACGACGCAAGGGGTACAGTTCTCAAGACCTCCGGAGGAGGGTATAATTACAGTGGGGGAGAAAAGGGGTAGATTACAAGGTAGAGTGAGGTAAAAGACACAGAAGAGATAGGCACTTAAATACAATCTTATCTTACCCCAGACAGACCACACACAAACGGGACAAGGCTGACTTACACAGGGATTGATGGCAGGAAGGGACAGGTAGTCGATAGCACAAGGTGCACCTTGGCTCGGGGACAGGATCAAGCACGGTCCAAGAGATGCAGGGAGGCCTCACAGCGCTCGGAGGTGGCGTCTTTCTTGCTTCAAGCTCAGCGCGCATCTGACGTCACCTCCCTCGGCTGCGCATGCTCAACGGGGAGTGACACACCCTCGGCTGGTTGGCTCCGCCCCAGATGGGACCGGTCCGCCGCTTCCATTGGGTGCGGGGGTTACCGGGCTCCGCCTTTGACGAGGAGCTGACAGGGAGCCCCTATTTGGTAACCCCGTCGAGCACATGTTTGATGGCGGCTCGTGGGGAAGGCCTCGTGCCCTCCCAACACCCCCTACCAACCAAGCCAGAGTGAGGACGCGCACTCCCTGTGCACGCCGCCGCCGTCGCTGTTGTTGTTGTTGTTGTTTCTGAACCGTGAGGAAGAGCTGCGGGGAGGTATTGGGAGG
Organism: Myxine glutinosa; assembly: GCF_964187855.1. Taxonomy (NCBI): domain Eukaryota; kingdom Metazoa; phylum Chordata; class Myxini; order Myxiniformes; family Myxinidae; genus Myxine; species Myxine glutinosa. Next base: position 10,437,067 of record NC_136266.1, read on the forward strand.
TCCTAAACTTCCTAACGGTGCCATACAATCACATTCTGGTGCAACGAAGGGTCAGAATTAATGGAAACGAATCCTTAACTGACATAGACTAAGAATAACTAGCAAGATGTCCTATAGTTGTCTACGTGAGATGCGGTGGACCTGGATGCGACATTTAATGGGGGGAAATAGGGGGAGGTCGGGTCTACAGAGTGTTGTTTACAGAAAATGGGACTAGGGAATGGGGGATTGGGGATAGTTGGGAAGTATTGAGGAAATAGGGGAATATTTACAAGCGGATATGGATGGATGCAAATCCCATATCCGCAACATTGCACCCTTCTCTACCTCGGGGCGTACCGACCCGATAAATTTTTACCTACTTTAGTGTGGCACTCAGATGTAGTTCCCTCTACTATTAACTCAACCCTGAGTGCGACAGTTTTACAGATGTTCACAATTGAGTAAATATGTCCCCCTGCGACGTTGCACCCTTCTCCTAACAGAAACACACCCACAGGATAACCGAATCGTGGAAAGCATCCTCAAACTAAACATACAGCCGGTAGGGAGCATCATTTATACAAGACTGATATTTACACTACGATCCAGGACCTGTTCTTTGAGGAACACATGCAGATGTTATGCATAGAGAGCGCACGCATGCCAGCATCGATACACCAACCCACGAGTGCCCTGTGGCCCTACGGCCTTTAATAATGTGCAGAGCACCCCGTCCAAGCACCAAAAGCACCACCCCATTACGCACAGTCAGCACCATCCGGTGCACCAATAAAGTGTTCATAGTCACCGGTGGTGTCGCAGCCGGCCGATGTTCTGCCGCTGGTCTTGCCTTCTTGGAGTGCACTTGGCCTTCTGGCTTCTTTAGAAATAAAGAAAGGCGCCAACCGCGTCCATTTCTAAATTGTGGCCGTCAGGGGGGCCAACTAAAAGTGGTTCACCTGTATGGCATAGGTGCCACGTTGACCCAGAGGTCCATCAACGGGTGGTGCTTGCCCGCAAAAGAACTGCGGTCCATTGTGGGCGGCCACCAAAATTGCGGTCCATATGGTGTATCGATCCAGGCAGCAAGCAGCGGAAGTACAGGCCCACAACTGCAGAGCCAGCACCTCTCTCTCCTCTCTCTCTGCCCCAAAGCCAGATCCTCGGAGGTGGGAGACAAAAGAAGTCAAGTGAGTAAGGTGGTAAGGGCGCAAAAGTGCACGCAATACAAGGTAATGCACACTGGGGGCACATGGGAACCAGGTGAGACAGGTACGTTCCTACCGTACGCCCCCCCCCCCCCACCAGGTAACCTACATTGCCCCTCCCTTACCCCTTACTGTATCCACAAAACACAACACTACCCATAAACATCTACTTTACACATCAACAAACGTCCCTACTGTCTTCCCCGTTCCTCCCATAAACCAAACCTCCCAGAAACCAAACCTCCCAAACCATCGTCTTCTCTCCCTCCTAACCAATCAAATTTGCCATTTCCAACTCTCATCAAAATTTGCCATCTCCAACTCAACATCAAAATCTGCCATCACCAATTTATCATCAGTCCCTCCTAAGGAGGGAGAGATGGAATCACCCCAATGTCTTATCCACGTCGTGATGCGTCTCACAAATCCACACAGCAATTCTCCCTTCCTGCAACACAGAACAAAGGAACACAGATGTGGAGTCATCATCATCACCTCAGGTAAGTGGCTGCGTATGGTGCGACAGGTTCATCAATCCTAACTATTTCCTAAATGACTTTAACAACTTTACATTACCCGGGGTCTTTCCCTGCCAATCCATTGGCCAACTTACACTATGGGTTCTAAAAACCAATTCCCATTGACCAAACTGTGGTGCTTCTCAAGTTGGGGTCTCACTCCCCCGATTCGTCACTCGGTGCCCCCGCACAATTTCGGTGGCTGGGTCGTGTGACGCTCCCAGCTGGTCCGCCCACCTGCACACCTCCCCCACTGTTGTTGCCTACCGAGCTCACCTGCTCCTCACCCTAACCTAACTAACTGGGGAAGGCCCTCTCGCACTCTCACCCCCTCAGTGCCCTCTCTGGCACGGGCTGCCCGATCCACACCCGGGATCCTCAGGCACCCACTGACACTAACGGCTCCCAGAGCCCACCTGCGGCCTCACCTGGCCGACATCTAACAGTGGCGGAGTGCCCAACCATTCACACTCATACTAACAGGCCACACGACCAGCCAATTTCACCACACCAATGCACCCATCCACAATACCATTCTGCAACCGCACCACAAATGCCAATATCCAACCACAATTTACCTATACCTTCTAACTATTCTTTAACCTACCCTCCCCGGGTACTCGTGAAAAGGGGTCCACTCTTCCTCCATCCACACCTTCGCACCATGCACACCACTCCGTACCACTTACTCCAACTCTCTCCACACCACTCATTCCAATACTCCATGTATTCCACACACCTGTACTTGCACACCTGTGCTCTCATACTTGGTGCCGCCTGCACCCTTCTCTCCCCCAAGCGCATTCGCGCTGATCCACAACACTCACTACTCACCATGACACTCATCCGCAATGCTCTCTCATTCATCACTTGTACACTCACACACACCTCGGAGCATTGCCTCACCGATGCCTCATTTGAAGCTGCTCACCAGCACTTCCATTCACACTGCATCATCTACTCTGTCTACTCCCTTCTAAAACTCACGCTCCTCCGTCTTCCCTTACACTCAGCGCTCCCACGTCATTATCAAACACTAAGCTACTACGTCCCCACTACAGGTATCAGTCACTAACTAACCTTAACGTTACCTAATGTCATCTTCGCTAGATCCCTACACACAATATCCTAACCCACCCGGGCTAGTTTTCACTGCCATAAACCCCCTAATCTATAGCGCATTTGCCCCCAATCATGGGAAGGGTGGCAGGGATGCCACCCTTACCCACCGTCATACGGCGCGAGTGGGACCTTGTGGGACCACCTCGTATGTGAGTCGTTGCCCGCCTGCCGGACCCCGTGCGTCGCCCCTTGCGGGGTCAGCGCGGGGCCGAACCGGCCGGGCCCCCACAGTACATTACCCCCAAGGGGCTCCCGTGCCTCCCCTGTCCCTCTAAAAACTACCCCTGTTGGTGTCGATGCATGGGTCACACTTCCGCAACCCGCTACCCATTCCATACCACCACAACCTTGCTCACTCACACCTCGCACCTCTCCCATCACCGGACCCTCTCGCTCGCACCATCGTTCCATACCCTCCGGACCAGCCATACACCTCACTCTTGGCCTCTCACGAACATCCGGGTCCATCTCGACCCCCAAGCTTATTAAATCACCTGGCGCATCATACGCACGACCATATTGGTCACCACTTACACCGGGTCCTCTTTCTCTTCGCTTCTCCTCCATCACCTGCGAATCCCTCATCCGGTTAATGAGCACATCATCACGATCCGAACACAGACTTTGGACCAATTCTTTTACTTCCTCCTTTATCTCTTTCTTATCCTCTCTCCGTCGCTTCTTAATTTCGCTCACCCCTTCTCCCACTTCTTCTAATTTCTGCTTCACCTCCTTCATCTCCTCGTGCGCCCCCTTAAGTTCTTCCTCTAACTCCACCTTATTTTTTTCTATGTGCTCCCGCACCTTCCGCTCTTTAACCTCCATCACCTCTACCACCTTGTTCATTTTCCTCGTCAGGTCCTCATGTACCGTCTGACACTCTTTTTTAATTACCCCTACGTCCTTTTTCATATCCTTCTGTGTCGATTTTAAACCCTCTATTACCGCTGTGTTCTTCTTTACCTGGTCCCCCAACTCCTTTTGTCCCACTGTCAGTTGTTCTACTCCCAGCGTCAACCCCTCTATACCACCTTGCAATTTTACAGTCCCCTTTCTCACCTCCTTCTCCATGCGCTCCTTACAGTGCCTCACCTCCTCACGCACTCCTCCGACCTCCTCACTCACACCTCTTCTGATCTCCTCTCCCATCACTTGCATCTCCTGCCCAGATGCCACCCTCATCTGCTCCATTTCCTCCCTGTGAGCATCCAATTTAGTTTCTACCCCCATTCTGACCCCCTCTATCTGCTGCCCCATTTTTTTAACTTCCCTTTCCGCTTGGTCCCTCATGTCCCTCAATTTGCCTTCCATACTGTTTTCTAACCCCTCTAACCCCTTTTTCATCCCTTCCATTTGATTCTCTTGAGCGGCCATTCTGTTTTCTACCCCCGTTAACCCATGTTTCACCCCTTCTATCCCATTGTCTAACCCCTCTAATTTAGCTTCTAGCCGTTCCCCCATTTCCCCCATTTTGCCCCCCATTCTGCCCCCCAATCGCTCACTATCAGCCCTCATTTGCTCACTCTGAGCATCCATCCGATTCCCCAATTGCTGACTATTAGCCCTCATCTCGTCCTTCTGCAGGTTGAGGGACGCCTGCATTTGTACCATAAATTGCTCCATGAGGGCCTGCATTTGGGCCATCCCTCCCACTTGTGCAGCGGGTGCGGCCGCCGTAGCCATGTGCGAGGCGCCATTTTGCGCGCCCGCAACCTCGTGCACGAGAGTGCCATCTTGCGAACCTGCCGCCCTCACTGCTTCGCTCTCCTCATGTCCCTCAATTTGGTCCTGGATCGACCCTGCCTCACTCTCCTCTACCGGAACCCAGCCGTCTTGATCTGCCATAGCGCGACTTTCAAAATTCGGGTTTTTTGTAAAACAAAATCAAATTTCGGTGTCTTTATAATTTTGACCAAATTTTTTCCTAGATGTTTTTTTTAAAAATTTGGTTCGGGCCTCGAATCTCACTCCTCGACACCAATTGTTACGGATCGCGGTTAGATGTTATTTCGACCGAGCGGTGGTGTATTACCGCGACCTAACAGTTATTCCCCGACTAGACCCCGATTCCACCCAAACGTTGACCAAATCGCGCTACGCTAAATCAATGATGGAAAGGACACAACGACTGGGATAGATGAAACGACGCAAGGGGTACAGTTCTCAAGACCTCCGGAGGAGGGTATAATTAGAGTGGGGGAGAAAAGGGGTAGATTACAAGGTAGAGTGAGGTAAAAGACACAGAAGAGATAGGCACTTAAATACAATCTTATCTTAACCCAGACAGACCACACACAAACGGGACAAGGCTGACTTACACAGGGATTGATGGCAGGAAGGGACAGGTAGTCGATAGCACAAGGTGCACCTTGGCTCGGGGACAGGATCAAGCACGGTCCAAGAGATGCAGGGAGGCCTCACAGCGCTCGGAGGTGGCGTCTTTCTTGCTTCAAGCTCAGCGCGCATCTGACGTCACCTCCCTCGGCTGCGCATGCTCAACGGGGAGTGACACGCCCTCGGCTGGTTGGCTCCGCCCCAGATGGGACCGGTCCGCCGCTTCCATTGGGTGCGGGGGTTACCGGGCTCCGCCCTTGACGAGGAGCTGACAGGGAGCCCCTATTTGGTAACCCCGTCGAGCACATGTTTGATGGCGGCTCGTGGGGAAGGCCTCGTGCCCTCCCAACACCCCCTACCAACCAAGCCGGAGTGAGGACGCGCACTCCCTGTGCACGCCGCCGCCGTCGCTGTTGTTGTTGTTGTTGTTGTTGTTTCTGAACCGTGAGGAAGAGCTGCGGGGAGGTATTGGGAGGTCCTAAACTTCCTAACGGTGCCATACAATCACATTCTGGTGCAACGAAGGGTCAGAATTAATGGAAACGAATCCTTAACTGACATAGACTAAGAATAACTAGCAAGATGTCCTATAGTTGTCTACGTGAGATGCGGTGGACCTGGATGCGACATTTAATGGGGGGAAATAGGGGGAGGTCGGGTCTACAGAGTGTTGTTTACAGAAAATGGGACTAGGGAATGGGGGATTGGGGATAGTTGGGAAGTATTGAGGAAATAGGGGAATATTTACAAGCGGATATGGATGGATGCAAATCCCATATCCGCAACAGTATGTTCTCCTTCCCGAAAGTGCATTTCTAGGCGCCCATGTCGGCGCAGGAAGTTGTGCCAGAGCAGCATGTCCGCACATAAATCAGCCATGACCGAGAGTTTGACATCAGTATACGTCACATCATTAACCACCAGGCTAAGTGAACACAACCCCTTGGTGTGGACCCACAGTCCCGAAGAAGCCAAATAGATGCGGCGTGTAACTTGTCCCACGGCCCATCCATATCGCTGTACCAACACTTGGCTGATGAAGCTTGAACTACTTCCTGTGTCCACCAGCACCTCAGCTGGTGAGCCTCCTCAGCTGGGATTCCTTCCACGAGCACAGGCAGCACGGCGCTTTGCAAACTGCGTGATATCCCCGGGTCTTCAGAGTGTGCCAAGTGCGATGTGTTCGTCCCCACGAGGGTCGATCACTGTGTTTTCGCCGCTCAGCGTACCTTGGCGAAGTGACCTTTTCTTCCGCAATTATGACACACGCAATCTCTAGTGGGACAGGAAGCTCGAGGATGTCTTTTATTGCCGCAGAAGTAACATTTTGGAATTCTCTGAAGAAGAAGAAGTGGCAGCCGCGGCATTCGAGCTTTCCTTGTCTCCTGCAGGCGGCAGCGCAGAGGCAGATTCCAGAGACACGGCGATCCCAGTGTGGGATTGCTTGGTCGGTGCCACCGGCTCCGAGCGCATCTCGGCCACAGCCCCCACAGTGAGGAAGGGGTCGCCATACGCCTCCGCCCTAGTTTCATATCAGCGGAATTGAGGAAAATCCTGATGAATTAGAAACCTTTTGTGAATGCGGAAGTGGACAGATTACGGCAATGAGCTGGTTTGATAATATCCCAATACAACCCTCATTTATAAGAGTATTTTGTTAAAGTATCAATTGATGATTGGAAGTGAGTGAATACAATTACGATTTTGAATTCGTAATTGTATTCACCCAACCGTATGGAACTTCACATCAGGATTTAAATATTTGTTTATGTCACGAATGTTGTTAAAAGTTTATTTTTTATATTAATGCTATTTAATTTGTGATTGGAGATATGCTGTTTGGAATGAAAAAAGAGATATCGAGTTCTAGTGAATGACGAAATGCCATGACGGTTTCCACTTTCTAAACGTGAAATTTGCGGATCGCTATTTGCAGATTCGCCATTGACTGGGTATGGAACAAACGCACCCATTTGTTTGCGAACGGGTACGTTTTTCATGGAAGTCCTTTACGAACTTGCTGTCCATGTCTAACGTGCAACCGAAGGTGCTACAGGAATGTGGAATTTATTGGTTTCATGCTTTAGCATTCGACGTTTCTGCATTGTCTGTTTGCTTCTGGCCTCCCACCCGTGCATAACACGGTACCTCACTAGTAATATAGAAATATAGGAATATGAGATAGGAATAATATAGAAATAGAGGAATATGAGATAGAATATAGAAATATAGGAATATGAGAAAGGAATAATATATAAATATAGCAATATGAGATAGGAATAATATAGAAATATAGGATTATGAGATAGGAATAATATAGAAATATAGGAATATGAAATAGGAATAATATATAAATATAGGAATATGAGATAGGAATAATATAGCAATATAGGAATATGAGATAGGAATAATACAGAAATATAGGAATACTAGCAGAAGTACCCGGCATTGCCGGGCGGGGGAGGGGAGGGGAGGGGGAAGGTAGGGGAGGGGAACGGGGGGGGAGGGGAGAAGGGGGGAGGGGAGAAGAGGGGGAGGGGAGAAGAGGGGGAGGGGGAGGGGGAGAGGTGGAGAAGAGGGGGGGAGGGGGAGAGGGGAAAAGAGGGGGGATGGTGAGGGGAGGGTGAGGGATGGGAGGGGGAGGGGTGGGAGGGGGGAGTGGGGAGGGGGGAGGGTGAGGGATGGGAGGGTGAGGGATGGGAGGGGGAGGGGGGAAGGGGAGGGGGAGGAGGAGGGGGAGGGGGAGGGCGAGGGGGGAGGGGGGATGGCGAGGGGGGAGTGGGGAGGGGGAGGGGGAGGGTGAGGGATGGGAGGGTGAGGGGGTGGGAGGGAGGGGGAGGGAGGGGGAGGGGGAGGGGGAAAGGGGAGGGGGAGGGGGGAGGGTGGAGGGGGGAGGGGGGAGGGTGGAGGGGGGAGGGTGAGGGATGGGAGGATGAGGGGGGTGGGAGGGGGGAGGGGGGAGGATGGACGGGGGAGAGGGAAGGGGAGGGCCAGTCAACAATGACGTTGCAGTTCTCATGGTCGGAGAGCAGCACAACAATCGCGACATCGTCCTGCATCTTCGAAAGAGCACGAAGCGGATTTTGGAGACTCTCCGATCCTGTGACCCACGCCCTCCTGTACCGGCGTTGCCGGGCAGGGGAAGGGAAGGGAGACCCGCACATTCCCAACCCGTACATTCGCCCTCTCGACTCAAGCTCGCATTCGATTCGTATTCGAAATCGAAAGGGGAAAGGGGAAATCCTTCGTATTCGAATTCGTAAACACTAAATATGAATTTAAATTTAATTCATATCGCACAAAATCGACACAAAACACGATCGCATAAAGGTGAAAAAACGCAATGGCTTTTCGCCCTGAATTATGTGCAAACGTGTGACGGGATGGAACATCACGTGATCGCTCTGAGCGAATCAGCGAGCTGCTCGCACTGGCTGAGATTAGCGGGTACTTCGCTGAAATGCGCTGAGGTAAATATGAATAAAAAATATGGATCTCGTCAAATATTGTCTCGGCCATGTTTGTCCCAGGCTCAATGGCCATGTCTATGCCAAATATCAAGCACATGAGCCTCTCCGTTTCGGAGTCTATCGGTAACATTACACACACACACACACACACACACACACACACACACACACACACACAAACTGTGTTTGATATATATAGATGAGATAGGAATAATATAGAAATATAGGAATATGAGATAAGAATAATATATAGAAATACTAGTGTGGTCAACCATATGGCAAGGACGTGTGTGACATTTGGACGTCTTCATTTAGTTGCGGCACATTCCGTTTTACAAAATGGTTACTGGCAATTTATCAGATCCACAAATGATGTAATCTACCCAATATATTTACTTCTGATAAAATGTGAATGCATGTGTGTGCACTTGGGAAATACAGTTTGAAATGTGTAATTACATCTCATGTAAAATGTGACTTCAAGAGCTCAAATCCCCTCCCTCCCCGCCCCCATCCCTCCCACATCACGCACACTGCACCGGGGAGTGGATCACCCACAGGGGAGTGGGTCACATACACACATATGGGGGAGTGGGGCACAGACACACAGGGGGTAGTGGGTCACAGACACACATGGGGGAGTGGGTCACACACACACACACGGGGGAGTGGGCCACACACACACACACACACACACACACACACACACACACACGCACACATCTCGTTTGTTCATTTCTGTTCCTCACAATTCTATCTCTCTCTTTTATTCACAGACACACACACACACACACACACACACACACACACACACACACACACACACACACACACACACACACACACACACACACAATTAATTAATTGTACAGTATCGGTTGTTCCAAAACTTAAATATAAATAATTTAAAGGATTGCTATAAATGATGTTAATTTCACAACATCCCATATTCAACTTTATTTAAATTGTAAACCTCAAACATAGTTTCTCCACCTAAAGCAAGAACCTTAACCCGTAAGCAATTGACTAGTTCTCTGACTGCATGGATCATCATCTGGGCACCGTTCTTCCTTGAGGTTTCGATCCTTACAGCCCAGGACCTCTCCAAATGGCGGATCCACAAGCTCGATCATGGAACCACATCAATTGATGGTAAATCAGTAGATCCACAACCTCAGTTGCGTCCAGGCAGTCCGTCAACCCATCAATGCAACATCACTTATTCCAACTTTACTCGCAATAGGATTTAATGTATTATCATATATTTATAACTTTCCTTACACACTTGATAATATGATGAATGAATGAATGATCGTTTTTAAGGCCATTTTTGCCCCGCTGTGATCGGGGGTTAGCCTTGCGGGCCCCATGACAATCATGGTTCCCTGTTTGAGGCAATGTTTTTATGGCCGGATGCCCTTCCTGATGCCAACCCTTAGTCACCTCTTACGATGCGCAGGGATACGGTGCACCTATTCTAAACCGGGGTACACACCGGGATCATTCATCCCAGCAAGCTGGTACTCAATTTGCCGACCTCGGAAGGATGACAGGCTGAGTCAACCCCCCTGGCGTTAATTCAGCGATCGACCGGGATTCAAACCCAGGATCCTCGGATCCCAAGCCGGCACCCTAACCACTAAGCCAACACCAGGCTCACTTGATAATATGATATCTATCTATAATTCCAGTAATCTCTGTGTGTATGTTTGTATGTTTGTATGTTTGTATGTTTGTATGTCTGTGACCGCTGTTTCTCGACAACCACGGGTCCGATATACTTTAAACTTGCCAGGTATATTGCTGGGGACCCGAGGATGTGCCTTTTCAAGGTTTCATATTAATCGGACAAGTAGTTACCGAGCTATGTCCAAAAAACGATTCAACCAATCAGAGAGCAGCGAGCTATCACGTGTGCCGAACGTGGCGAACAGACTCTGCCTCGGACGGCACATTTGAGAGCGTATTCATTTATTTCACGTTGGAAAACTATGTTGCCGTTAAACTATGTTTTAAAACTAATTAAAACTACTATCTATAATTCCACGGGTCCGATAAAAAACACCGTACTCGCAAGCCGTTCGCTTTGGACCAAACCATTTCATGTAAATAGAGGGGGGGGATTGTCACCGTACTCGCAAGCCGTTCGCTTTGGACCAAACCATTTCATGTAAATAGAGGGGGGGGATATAATTTTAGATATATATATAGTACGGGCATGCCCTAGTTATGATAATATCATTAAATCATGCACATTTTACCTTAAATAAACCATATCTACCAACCAGCACGACCACACCACCTACCTCTCGATCAAACTGTACTTCGAAGGTTCAAACTGTCACCTATAACGGTTTATTGCATGCTGCCGTATCCTAGCAACCACTGATTCCTAGCAACATTGATTTGTAGTATATTGAATTATTATATTGTACTGTAATTACATAAAGATCTCATGAATAATATTTTTAATATTCGTATTGTATTTTACTAAATCGATTTGGTGCCTTTTTGTGATATTAAAGAAAACTTGTTTTAATCTACCAGCTGTAGCCCCCTGTGCTAGCATACGTCTGACTAGTTGTTGTAATTTATTGACCAGTTCAGAGCTGTGTGTGGTTGCTCTCACAGTCACACACACACACACACACACACACACACACACACACACACACACACACACACACACACACGCGCACGGGGTGGGGTGGGGGTGGGGGGGGGGTGGAGTGGGTCACACAAAAACACACACACAAACACACACACACACACACACACACACACACACACGAGAGGAGATGTTGACTTGTACTTATGTTGTTGTAGTTGAATACTTATGTAAATTAGATATTTCTGTTAGATATTGTTACAGTTTCCGCGCGACCCTCCTGCCCTTACCAAGGGGAGATTAAGCCCCTTGTCCTCTTTGGGTCATCGCAACCGTGAGACTTGAGTCGCCCCGCCCGGGCAGACGCAGGGTAGGGTTCCGGGATAATTCTCGCACGTACCTAAGTACCTACGCCGCCACGGAAGCGGGGATCAAGCCTCGCACGAACCACGTGTAATTTGAGTACATCTGAGCGGATGGCGTACCACGTGGTCCGTGCAGTTATCTTATATTGGAACCCGATTAGAGCGATAATTCGTACCACGCTTAGTCAATAGATGGAAGGGACGAGACAGTCGAATAAAAGGAAGAACACAGGTTTAATAATTATTATTTACAGTGATTGGTAGAAGGAAAAGGGACACAGGGCAGAACTTAAGCAGTCTTAGCTTATTCCCCAGACACGGGCCCGATCACACTCACAGGGGGAAATGAAGAAGAGGAATGTTCATGCGCTGAACGCGCCGGCTCCGTTGTTCAGGAACAGCTTCACCCAGCGTGGCCCTCCCCAGTCACAGCACGTCCCTCGATGAAGGCAAGCAGGCGGCGGGAGGGATCCTTGCAGCGCGTCTCTCGAACAAAGGCAGAGCAGGCAGGCGGGAGAATATACGCGTCTCTCGCACGGCTCGGTGGTTCCTCACAACGCTATTAATCAACGGCGCGCTTTCCCTCGCGTAACTCAATAGAGGATGTGCCTCAAGCTCAACCGAGCAATTTAACTTGTTCAAGCGCCTCTCCCTTCGAAACTCGTTTGGCTTCTTTCAGCGCACCTCTCCTCAGAACTTGTTCAACACTCACAAGCGACTCTCCCATAACTTGGTCACTTGTTTCAACGCACCTCTCCCATAACTGGGGTGGGGGCTTTGCGCGAAGGGTTTTATTGCCACGCCCTTAGTCCGCATCAAATGTTCTAACCACGCCTTTTGTCGCAGTGCTAAGCCACTCCCTCCGAGCCCTGATTGGCGGCTCACGCTTACCGTCGGCTTCTCCTCCGCCTTCCTTCGGCCTTGATCGACTTGTTAGGCCGGCCTCGTGTCATTTTGCGCCAAAAACCAAAGTATTGAGGCGGCATAAGCAATGGAAGGACCTAACTCTCATTATTCTACTCACCGCAAAACTAACACAGGAAAAGGACTATGCTTACTTTTACTAAGACATAACTGAACTATCACGAGGTTACGTGTTGTAGTGTGACTAAACTATGAGGGGGGAAATTAACCTTTATTGCAAAAACTCAAAACTGCAACAATATTATTTATCTGTAAGAAGATATTCTGTTAGATATTCTCTAATTAGAATCTAAGTTATATATCTAAATTAGACTGCGATAGCCAAACCCTGCTTGCCCTCAATGAGTGAGATTCCCCTCAATGAGTGAGATTGCCAAACCCTGATTGCCCTCAATGAGTGAGATTTCCCTCAATGAGTGAGATTACCAAACCATGATTGCCCTCAATGAGTGAGATTTCCCTCAATGAGTGAGATTGCCCAACCCTGATTGCCCTCATTGAGTGAGATTTCCCTCAATGAGTGAGATTGCTCAACACTTTTGTTTTGTTACACTTTACACTGCATTTCCACTCTGGGTGGTCCTCTTACCTCTCTCAGATATGTCGCTTGCATTCCGAACTCCTCCACGATGTTGAGAATCCACCAGTGAAATTGCCTTTGGAATGTCCTCCTTTTTTGCCACTTTGGTTGTTAGACATGCATGATTGCAGTCAACACCATTTTTATCTTGCACCGTTTCAGCAGTTTCTAGCTTCCCATCCACCTGCTGTTGATTTTCCTTTTCCATGTGCTCATCTGATGCCTCCTTATCTGCAAGGCACGGAAACAAGAAGAAACTTCCTCTCTTGGTGAATTGCCGTTTCAAATCGAGCTTTTGAATTTTTCTGGGTGAGGTCATGTAACACAATCAACAGGTGCAAGAGGTCCGGTGCTTCTCCTAACTCATTTACACTACAACCTGTATTGTGCCGAGGACCGTTACCACTCGGTGGAAGTAGTGCTCCATTGTGAGGAGAGTGGTGTTCGGATGAATAAAAAATAACATAGACATGATTAGGCAATTGCAAGTCAGTAGGACGCACGAGGTATTGTTACCCAGCTCTTACAATTATGCTCAAAAATACGTGGGTTTCTGTGTCGCAGAAAGAGGATTGTGATTGCATAATTAGATTAATTTTGCGACAAATGGTACACCGAATACTGTGGCGAGGCAGTAACCACCAAGGAGCTTATTATCTCATAATAGAAGAATAGCCTGACCAAGGGCAACCTTAAGTCATTGCACAAGAATCACGACAAGTGTATGTGTCTATCCTCAGGTGAGCTAAAATCATCAGCTGTCTGACGTTAAGGCCGCTCTCTAACCTGACTTCTTCTTTCACGTCCTGGTGGTGCAGTAAAGTTTGTCTCCCGTTTCTGCTTCACCTCCCTCCTCCTCTCCCCTCTCCTCTAATCCCTCCCTCACTGCAAATAGCATTACAGCTAACTCTGCTAGACATGAGGATGTTTGATTTAGCTTAGCGCTGCCTCCAAAGCGTGTGCACCCAACCGATCTCTTTCCGTCCTCGTCCAACCCTTTCATATCCACTGCCTCCTGCACACAAAGTTTTTTCACCTCCGAATGTCGAGAAAGTCCCGTCCGGCCTTGACGGTGAGCCCGGATGGCATCGGCACCTGTGTTCTCAAATCCTGTACTTATTCTGTCGCTTATCCTCAGTCTGCTGTATTAAACCTGTCCTCCATCTTCAGTTGTCTCCCATCTGTTTGGAAAACGGCCAACATCACTCCAATATACAAGAAGCATGCAAAAACAAATCTTCTCAACTGCAGGCTGGTTCGCTTACTTCCAACGATGAGCCATGTCATTAATTTAGTTATCACAGTTGACAGCAAGTCTTTCCTTTTCTCAAATGTCCTCATCTCTGAGCATCAGTTTGGATTCTGCCCCAAACCACTCAACTTTACCACCATATTCGGGGGTGAGGATCGTTTGTGCATTACTTGCTGAAATTACTTGCATTAATTGCGCATTACTCTCTGGGTGGGTGGAGCTCGTGCATCACTTGCTGAAACTAGAACAACACTCTTCGACGTCACGACGTCGACCGATATGCCTCTGCCTACATTAAATCACTATAATACTTGTACCAAGTTTGATTTAAATCCATTCAGCTGTTCTCAAGTTATCACATTTTTACCTGACATGACCTCTGATCTTTTGACATCTTGACCCGAAAATGTAATCAAATTTTTTTTTTTTTTTTTTTTTTTTTGTATACAAGATCGAGGCTCGTGAAAGAGCGAAAATTAATCACACAGAAAGACAAACAGAACAGAAAATGCATGTTTACATCATTATACATATCTTTACCAAATTTGAATTGGATCCCTTTAGCCATTCTCAAGTTATAGACCTATTACAGACTTTGACCTCTTGACCCCAAAATCTAATCAGTTAATATTTACATAATTATATATAACTCTACCAAGTTTGAATTAGATCACTTCAGCAGTTCTCAAGTTACAGACCTATTACAGACTTTGACCTTTGTCCTCATGACCCCAAAATCTAATCACTTCATCTTTACCTCATTAAACATACCTGCACCAAGTTTCACTAAGATCGCTTCAGCCGTTCTCAAGTTATCCCGGTAACAAAAACCTATCACGGATGGACGGACGGATGGACAGCCGGACAGACAACCTGAAAGCATAATGCCTCCGGTGACTTCGTCGGCGGAGGCATAAAAAGTACAGTCTGTGTTTTGCGAGAGGACTACAGTATAGATGTTTGTGTGGCGTGAGCCTCTTAGGTTTTAGATGGTCTAGAGGTCTAAACTCTAAAGGGTACGTTCCAATAGTAGTTAGGGTCTAAACGGTCTAAGGGGTCTAAAGGTGTCTTAAGGGATTTAAAGTCTCTAAAAAGGATGTAAAAAGGTCTAAGTTGTCTAAAGCTCTAAATGGTCAAGGGTTCATACTGTCTAACATGTCTGAAGGGTGTAAGGGGTCTAAAGGGAGTCATGGGACTTTTATGGCATCAGCACCTCGACTAGAGGGTCTGTGGGGTCTAAAGTTCTATACTCGAGGGTCTGTGGGGTCTAAAGGTTGTAGGGGTCTAAAGGGTATAAAAGGTCTAAAGGGTGAAGGTGTCTAAAGTGTCAAAAGAGTCTTAAAGGTAAAAGGGGTTTAAAGGGTCTTGGCAGTCTATAGGGGTCTTGAGGGTTCTTGGGGTCCCCATAAAGACATATGGGGTCTTGAGAGTTCTAAAGGGGTGTCTAATAGGGTTTATAGAGGCTGATGGGTCTAAGAATTATAATGGGGTCTATAGGGTGTACAAGGTCTTAGGGGTTAATGCCTAAAGGTTATTAGGGGTCGTGAGGGTATTGGGGGGAAGTGAAGGGGGGAGGTCTTGAGGGTCTTGTGTGTCTTCTTAGGGTCTTGAAGGGACACAATCATTAATTTTTTTGAAGAGGTGTGTTTTGGAGGATGATATCCATGACCCATTAGAACAAAAATATAATTTTTGGGGAGAATAATAAGCCAGATAATCGTGTTTTTAAATCGGACTATTTTCACTTTTGTTATGCAAATGAGCTACTTCCACCGATTCGCGTGACGTCACGAGCGAGCGCACAACTCATTGCTCATTGACAGACGTCAGTGAACATCAGTGTTTCATCAGAATCATCACAAGTTATTCTGGCGTTCATGATGCAGATGTGCCAAGCTTATAACTGTTCAAATCAAGACACGGGCGAGAGTTGCATGTTAATTTGAAGCTGGGCCAAAGCCAGGCCTATGTAAGCCAAACTCAGAGGTAGTTGTGCGCTCTAAGGGGTCTCAGGAGTCTAAAGGGTTGAAAGGTTTAAAAGGTGCGTCCAATAGTACGTAATTCATAGACAGACGTACGTGTGGTCAGGGTGCAACTAACGTTCAAACAGTGCGTAATTGAGAAACAAATTCTGCGAAGGCTTCACACACGGAAGCTCCGAACAATCTTTACCTCCACATAACACTTCTCTTTATACCGTAAAATTTAACATCGGCTTCCCTTTTTGCTTACCTGGAAAGAATCAGATACTGATCCAACACTTACAACACCTTTAAATCGAGCCAAATCTCACATTCTCACACTGTCTCTTCGGAAGGATCAGCAAACGAACACAACTACCAATTTACATCAACCGCTGGAATAAGTTCAGTCTCTCAAAGCTCTAGAACTCATCATCAACAACAACAACAACCTCTCCTGGGCAGAGCATGTATAAAATCTGCCGTCCAAAGGTAGCTTATGATGTGCCAGGACTGTCATGCAAAGTCCTCCCCTGGTAAATCTGCGCATCTCAACAACAAATGGCATTTTTTTGTACTCCACTACTACTTCTTTGATGGCCCCAATTATTTCCACCTTCTTGTAGCGTTAGCTGGAGAAAGTTTTTGGATCATTTATTTCAAGAATTCCACCTGGCCTGGCCTTTGACTGAATGTGGCAGGAATTAGGAATTCTTTCAGGTAGCCGTCAATAACTCCGCTACTCTTCACGAAAGACACCATGGGATCTTTAACATCAGATTCGACACCCAGCTTAACTTCCATCCGAGGATGGCACACCTGAATGCAAAAACCTGCCTGCGAAACACCAATCTGACAGTTTATAGTTGGGTTGGGAATGTAACACAGACTAAGCTCCGCGCAAAGGTGAGTGTGGTCTTTACCTGCAGCTCAATTCTCCCAGAAACCTCCTCCTTGTGAAATTTCCAAAATTCAGGCACACTACTCCCCGCTACTTCTTTATTCCTCTCTTCTCCCACTTGTGGAACCTTCGGCTGTCTGTTCAGTCAGACTCATCCTTCAAGTTGGCAGAACACGTCCATTTCACGTCATCCTCTAATTTAATTTGGACAGTTAATCGCTGGCTTGCCATGCTGTTTATGGACAACACAGTTGTCCTGATTTTCCGAATGAAACACTTTGTGATATAATTCCGACAAAATGCCATGCAGACTCGAATTATTTATTTGGATACTAATTCGAGGCTCGTATAAGAGCTAACACATATAACAAATAATAAAGGGAGCGGGAGACAAGAAGGAGAGAGGGAAGTACAACAACAGTAGAGAACAGGGACATCAGGAGATCTGTGCAAGGGAGAAGGCTGGGGTGGGGTATTCAGGATAAACAAGATGGACACGACGAGGACTTTCAGGAAAGAAAATGGAATTTCAAAAAGGTTGGTTTGGGGTGTTTTAACGAGGGTAGAAAAGATCAAGGTTATCGATGGTTTAGGCCTAGGTTTAGGCTTTTACATTGGTTAAGTTGGCATAGCCATGGTTTAGGCTTTTGCATTGGTTCGGTTGGCTTAACCTTGGTTTAGGTTGTCATATTTGTTAGGTTCGCTTCGCCTTCGTTTAGGTTTTTACATTGGTTAGGTTGGCTTAGGCTTTTAAATTGGTTTAGTTGGCTTAGCCTTGGCTTAGGCTTTTACATTGGTTTAGTTGGCTTAGCCTTGGTTTAGGTTTTCATATTGGTTAGGTTGGCTTAGCCTTGGCTTAGGCTTTCACATTGGTTAGGTTGGCTTAGCCTTGGTTTAGGCTTTTACATTGGTTTAGTTGGCTTAGCCTTGGTTTAGGTTTTTGCATTGGTTAGGTTGGCTTAGCCTTGGCTTAGGCTTTTACATTGGTTTAGTTGGCTTAGCCTTGGCTTAGGCTTTTGCATTGGTTAGGTTGGCTTAGCCTTGGCTTAGGCTTTTACATTGGTTTAGTTGGCTTAGCCTTGGTTTAGGTTTTCACATTGGTTAGGTTGGCTTAGCCTTGGTTTAGGCTTTTACATTGGTTTAGTTGGCTTAGCCTTGGTTTAGGTTTTCACATTGGTTAGGTTGGCTTAGCTTTGGCTTAGGGTTTTACATTGGTTAGATTGGCTTAGGCTTTTACATTGGTTTAGTTGGCTTAGCCTTGGTTTAGGTTTTCACATTGGTTAGGTTGGCTTAGCCTTGGTTTAGGTTTTCACATTGGTTAGGTTGGCTTAGCCTTGGCTTTGGGTTTTACATTGGTTAGATTGGCTTAGCTTTGGCTTAGGGTTTTACATTGGTTAGGTTGGCTTAGCCTTGGCTTAGGGTTTTACATTGGTTAGATTGGCTTAGCTTTGGCTTAGGGTTTTACATTGGTTAGGTTGGCTTAGCCTTGGTTTAGGCTTTTACATTGGTTTAGTTGGCTTAGCCTTGGTTTAGGTTTTCATATTGGTTAGGTTGGCTTAGCCTTGGCTTAGGCTTTCACATTGGTTAGGTTGGCTTAGCCTTGGTTTAGGCTTTTACATTGGTTTAGTTGGCTTAGCCTTGGTTTAGGTTTTTGCATTGGTTAGGTTGGCTTAGGCTTTTACATTGGTTTAGTTGGCTTAGCCTTGGCTTAGGCTTTTACATTGGTTTAGTTGGCTTAGCCTTGGTTTAGGCTTTTACATTGGTTAGGTTGGCTTAGCCTTGGTTTAGGCTTTTACATTGGTTTAGTTGGCTTAGCCTTGATTTAGGTTTTCATATTGGTTAGGTTGGCTTAGCCTTGGTTTAGGTTTTTACATTGGTTAGGTTGGCTTAGCCTTGGTTTAGGTTTTCACATTGGTTAGGTTGGCTTAGCCTTGGTTTAGGCTTTTACATAGTTTAGTTGGCTTAGCCTTGATTTAGGCTTTCACATTGGTTTAGTTGGCTTAGCCTTGGTTTAGGTTTTCACATTGGTTAGGTTGGCTTAGCCTTGGTTTAGGCTTTTACATTGGTTTAGTTGGCTTAGCCTTGGTTTAGGCTTTTACATTGGTTTAGTTGGCTTAGCCTTGGTTTAGGTTTTCATATTGGTTAGGTTGGCTTAGCCTTGGTTTAGGTTTTCACATTGGTTAGCTTGGCTTAGCCTTCGTTTAGGTTTTCACATTGGTTAGGTTGGCTTAGCCTTGGTTTAGGTTTTCACATTGGTTAGGTTGGCTTAGCCTTGGTTTAGGCTTTTACATTGGTTTATTTGGCTTAGCCTTGGCTTAGGTTTTCACATTTGTTAGGTTGGCTTAGCCTTGGTTTAGGTTTTCACATTGGTTAGGTTGGCTTAGCCTTGGTTTAGGCTTTTACATTGGTTTATTTGGCTTAGCCTTGGCTTAGGCTTTTACATTGGTTTAGTTGGCTTAGCCTTGGTTTAGGTTTTCATATTGGTTAGGTTGGCTTAGCCTTGGCTTCGGCTTTCACATTGGTTAGGTTGGCTTAGCCTTGGTTTAGGCTTTTACATTGGTTTAGTTGGCTTAGCCTTGGTTTAGGTTTTTGCATTGGTTAGGTTGGCTTAGCCTTGGCTTAGGCTTTTACATTGGTTGAGTTGGCTTAGCCTCGGCTTAGGCTTTTGCATTGGTTAGGTTGGCTTAGCCTTGGCTTAGGCTTTTACATTGGTTTAGTTGGCGTAGCCTTGGTTTAGGTTTTCACATTGGTTAGGTTGGCTTAGCCTTGGTTTAGGCTTTTACATTGGTTTAGTTGGCTTAGCCTTGGTTTAGGTTTTCACATTGGTTAGGTTGGCTTAGCCTTGGCTTAGGGTTTTACATTGGTTAGATTGGCTTAGGTTTTCACATTGGTTAGGTTGGCTTAGCCTTGGTTTAGGCTTTTACATTGGTTTATTTGGCTTAGCCTTGGCTTAGGTTTTCACATTTGTTAGGTTGGCTTAGCCTTGGTTTAGGTTTTCACATTGGTTAGGTTGGCTTAGCCTTGGTTTAGGCTTTTACATTGGTTTATTTGGCTTAGCCTTGGCTTAGGCTTTTACATTGGTTTAGTTGGCTTAGCCTTGGTTTAGGTTTTTGTATTGGTTAGGTTGGCTTAGCCTTGGCTTAGGCTTTTACATTGGTTTAGTTGGCTTAGCCTTCCTTGGCTTAGGCTTTTGCATTGGTTAGGTTGGCTTAGCCTTGGCTTAGGCTTTTACATTGGTTTAGTTGGCTTAGCCTTGGTTTAGGTTTTCACATTGGTTAGGTTGGCTTAGCCTTGGTTTAGGCTTTTACATTGGTTTAGTTGGCTTAGCCTTGGTTTAGGTTTTCACATTGGTTAGGTTGGCTTAGCCTTGGCTTAGGGTTTTACATTGGTTAGATTGGCTTAGGCTTTTACATTGGTTTAGTTGGCTTAGCCTTGGTTTAGGTTTTCACATTGGTTAGGTTGGCTTAGCCTTGGTTTAGGTTTTCACATTGGTTAGGTTGGCTTAGCCTTGGCTTAGGGTTTTACATTGGTTAGATTGGCTTAGCTTTGGCTTAGGGTTTTACATTGGTTAGGTTGGCTTAGCCTTGGCTTAGGGTTTTACATTGGTTAGATTGGCTCAGCTTTGGCTTAGGGTTTTACATTGGTTAGATTGGCTTAGCTTTGGCTTAGGGTTTTACATTGGTTTAGTTGGCTTAGCCTTGGTTTAGGTTTTTGCATTGGTTAGGTTGGCTTAGGCTTTTACATTGGTTTAGTTGGCTTAGCCTTGGCTTAGGCTTTTGCATTGGTTAGGTTGGCTTAGCCTTGGCTTAGGCTTTTACATTGGTTTAGTTGGCTTAGCCTTGGTTTAGGCTTTTACATTGGTTAGGTTGGCTTAGCCTTGGTTTAGGCTTTTACATTGGTTTAGTTGGCTTAGCCTTGATTTAGGTTTTCATATTGGTTAGGTTGGCTTAGCCTTGGTTTAGTTTTTTACATTGGTTAGGTTGGCTTAGCCTTGGTTTAGGTTTTCACATTGGTTAGGTTGGCTTAGCCTTGGTTTAGGCTTTTACATAGTTTAGTTGGCTTAGCCTTGATTTAGGTTTTCACATTGGTTAGGTTGGCTTAGCCTTGGTTTAGGCTTTTACATTGGTTTAGTTGGCTTAGCCTTGGTTTAGGCTTTTACATTGGTTTAGTTGGCTTAGCCTTGGTTTAGGTTTTCATATTGGTTAGGTTGGCTTAGCCTTGGTTTAGGTTTTCACATTGGTTAGCTTGGCTTAGCCTTGGTTTAGGTTTTCACATTGGTTAGGTTGGCTTAGCCTTGGTTTAGGTTTTCACATTGGTTAGGTTGGCTTAGCCTTGGTTTAGGCTTTTACATTGGTTTATTTGGCTTAGCCTTGCCTTAGGTTTTCACATTTGTTAGGTTGGCTTAGCCTTGGTTTAGGTTTTCACATTGGTTAGGTTGGCTTAGCCTTGGTTTAGGCTTTTACATTGGTTTATTTGGCTTAGCCTTGGCTTAGGCTTTTACATTGGTTAGGTTGGCTTAGCCTTGGTTTAGGCTTTTACATTGGTTTAGTTGGCTTAGCCTTGGTTTAGGTTTTCACATTGGTTAGGTTGGCTTAGCCTTGGTTTAGGTTTTCACATTGGTTAGGTTGGCTTAGCCTTGGTTTAGGTTTTCACATTGGTTAGGTTGGCTTAGCCTTGGTTTAGGCTTTTACATTGGTTTAGTTGGCTTAGCCTTGGTTTAGGTTTTCACATTTGTTAGGTTGGCTTAGCCTTGGTTTAGGTTTTCACATTGGTTAGGTTGGCTTAGCCTTGGTTTATGCTTTTACATTGGTTTATTTGGCTTAGCCTTGGCTTAGGCTTTTACATTGGTTAGGTTGGCTTAGCCTTGGTTTAGGCTTTTACATTGGTTTAGTTGGTTTAGCCTTGGTTTAGGCTTTTACATTGGTTAGGTTGGCTTAGCCTTGGTTTAGGTTTTCACATTGGTTAGGTTGGCTTAGCCTTGGTTTAGGCTTTTACATTGGTTTAGTTGGCTTAGCCTTGGTTTACGTTTTCATATTGGTTAGGTTGGCTTAGCCTTGGTTTAGGTTTTCACATTGGTTAGGTTGGCTTAGCCTTGGTTTAGGTTTTCACATTGGTTAGGTTGGCTTAGCCTTGGTTTAGGTTTTCACATTGGTTAGGTTGGCTTAGCCTTGGTTTAGCCTTTTACATTGGTTTATTTGGCTTAGCCTTGGCTTAGGTTTTCACATTTGTTAGGTTGGCTTAGCCTTGGTTTAGGTTTTCACATTGGTTAGGTTGGCTTAGCCTTGGTTTAGGCTTTTACATTGGTTTATTTGGCTTAGCCTTGGCTTAGGCTTTTACATTGGTTAGGTTGGCTTAGCCTTGGTTTAGGCTTTTACATTGGTTTAGTTGGCTTAGCTGGCTTAGCCTTGGTTTAGGCTTTTACATTGGTTTGGTTGGCTTAGCCTTGGTTTAGGTTTTCACATTGGTTAGGTTGGCTTAGCCTTGGTTTAGGTTTTCACATTGGTTAGGTTGGCTTAGCCTTGGTTTAGGTTTTTACATTGGTTTAGTTGGCTTAGCCTTGGTTTAGGTTTTCACATTGGTTAGGTTGGCTTAGCCTTGGTTTAGGCTTTTACATTGGTTTAGTTGGCTTAGCCTTGGTTAAGGTTTTTACATTGGTTTAGTTGGCTTAGCCTTGGTTTAGGTTTTCACATTGGTTAGGTTGGCTTAGCCTTGGTTTAGGTTTTCACATTGGTTAGGTTGGCTTAGCCTTGGTTTAGGTTTTTGCATTGGTTAGGTTGGCTTAGCCTTGGTTTAGGCTTTTACATTGGTTAGGTTGGCTTAGCCTTGGTTTAGGCTTTTACATTGGTTAGGTTGGCTTAGCCTTGGTTTAGGGTTTTACATTGGTTAGATTGGCTTAGCCTTGGCTTAGGCTTTTACATTGGTTAGGTTGGCTTAGCCTTGGCTTAGGCTTTTACATTGGTTTAGTTGGCTTAGCCTTGGTTTAGGTTTTTGCATTGGTTAGGTTGGCTTAGCCTTGGTTTAGGCTTTTACATTGGTTAGGTTGGCTTAGCCTTGGCTTAGGCTTTTACATTGGTTAGGTTGGCTTAGCCTTGGCTTATGCTTTTACATTGGTTAGGTTGGCTTAGCCTTGGCTTAGGCTTTTACATTGGTTTAGTTGGCTTAGCCTTGGTTTAGGCTTTTACATTGGTTAGGTTGGCTTAGCCTTGGCTTAGGCTTTTACATTGGTTAGGTTGGCTTAGCCTTGGCTTAGGCTTTTACATTGGTTTAGTTGGCTTAGCCTTGGTTTAGGTTTTTACATTGGTTAGGTTGGCTTAGCCTTGGTTTAGGCTTTTACATTGGTTAGGTTGGCTTAGCCTTGGGTTAGGCTTTTACATTGGTTAGGTTGGCTTAGCCTTGGTTTAGGCTTTTACATTGGTTAGGTTGGCTTAGCCTTGGTTTAGGCTTTTACATTGGTTAGGTTGGCTTAGCCTTGGCTTAGGCTTTTACATTGGTTAGGTTGGCTTAGCCTTGGCTTAGGCTTTTACATTGGTTAGGTTGGCTTAGCCTTGGCTTAGGCTTTTACATTGGTTTAGTTGGCTTAGCCCTGGTTTAGGTTTTTGCATTGGTTAGGTTGGCTTAGCCTTGGTTTAGGCTTTTACATTGGTTTATTTGGCTTAGCCTTGGTTTAGGTTTTCACATTGGTTAGGTTGGCTAAGCCTTGGTTTAGGCTTTTACATTGGTTTATTTGGCTTAGCCTTGGCTTAGGCTTTTACATTGGTTTAGTTGGCTTAGCCTTGGTTTAGGTTTTCATATTGGTTAGGTTGGCTTAGCCTTGGTTTAGGCTTTTACATTGGTTTATTTGGCTTAGCCTTGGCTTAGGCTTTTACATTGGTTAGGTTGGCTTAGCCTTGGTTTAGGTTTTCACATTGGTTAGGTTGGCTTAGCCTTGGTTTAGGTTTTCACATTGGTTAGGTTGGCTTAGCCTTGGTTTAGGTTTTCACATTGGTTAGGTTGGCTTAGCCTTGGTTTAGGCTTTTACATTGGTTTAGTTGGCTTAGCCTTGGTTTCAGCTTTTACATTGGTTTAGTTGGCGTAGCCTTGGTTTAGGTTTTACATTGGTTAGGTTGGCTTAGCCTTGGTTTAGGCTTTTACATTGATTGATTTGGCTTAGCCTTGGTTTAGGTTTTCACATTGGTTAGGTTGGCTTAGCCTTGGCTTCGGCTTTTACATTGGTTAGGTTGGCTTAGCCTTGGTTTAGGTTTTCACATTGGTTAGGTTGGCTTAGCCTTGGCTTCGGCTTTTACATTGGTTAGGTTGGCTTAGCCTTGGTTTAGGTTTTCACATTGGTTAGGTTGGCTTAGCCTTGGTTTAGGTCTTCACATTGGTTAGGTTGGCTTAGCCTTGGTTTAGGTTTTCACATTGGTTAGGTTGGCTTAGCCTTGGTTTAGGCTTTTACATTGGTTTAGTTGGCTTAGCCTTGGTTTCGGCTTTTACATTGGTTTAGTTGGCTTAGCCTTGGTTTAGGTTTTACATTGGTTAGGTTGGCTTAGCCTTGGTTTAGGCTTTTACATTGGTTAGGTTGGCTTAGCCTTGGTTTAGGTTTTCACATTTGTTCGGTTGGCTTAGCCTTGGTTTAGGTTTTCACATTGGTTAGGTTGGCTTAGCCTTGGTTTAGGCTTTTACATTGGTTTATTTGGCTTAGCCTTGGTTTCGGCTTTTACATTGGTTTAGTTGGCTTAGCCTTGGTTTAGGTTTTACATTGGTTAGGTTGGCTTAGCCTTGGTTTAGGTTTTCACATTGGTTTAGTTGGCTTAGCCTTGGTTTAGGTTTTCACATTGGTTAGGTTGGCTTAGCCTTGGTTTAGGTTTTCACATTGGTTAGGTTGGCTTAGCCTTGGTTTCGGCTTTTGCAAAACATTATCGAATTCCTGCCGACTTGACGTCACGATACAAAGATACAAAATGGCAGTTTCAATCTCTCACACAGTCATGGGCATTTCATATGGAGCCTGTGACTACCGGTTGCATCATTAGAAGGAGCACGCAGTGCCGCCGATTCCAACCCAGTCAAGAGAGCTCAGATGGGAGTGAGCATACGTTTAGGCCAACTTGCCAGCCTTGCACACAGTGATATGAATTTATTTTTCTGAGCGGAAAAATAATATTTATAAAACGAGAGGAACCCGTTCAAGGGAAGTGAAGCCTACCGGTGCCGTGGTGAGATTATCAACGCTTGGACTTTCCATGTTGAGTGAACCAGAAATGCTCAAGAACATGGCAAACCTGGTTAGCAGGTGAGTGGCCAGATTATCATGTGCAAACGGAGAAGGTTGCTTGGTGTTCTCTTCATCTTAATAAACGATAAAATTAAAAACCCGACTCGATGCCAACTTCTGAGAAAGCAAAAGAGAAAAAAAGGTAAAACTGCGGAAAGAAAAAGAGAAACAGACAAAGACTACAGGTACCTTTAGTATCTTGTTCCCGCCAGCGCTCACGGTTATACTGGATACTGTCCCACCAGAGCATGCGGAAAAGTCGTTGGTCAACTGCCAGGATCGAACAGGTGGGCACGAAGGTCCCGTCCGGAGCGCCGTTCTTTCTAAGGGCCTCTGGAGAGCCAAGACTGCTCGGATGGTGAACAAACAAAGGTGGGATATGGAAAAGGTGTGGAAAGGTCAGATGCAATTCAACATATTATATTGTAATACAAGACAGGGGGATTGGTCAGTGAAAAATCAGTCAACATGATATTATGAAAAAGGGGGCAGAAAAGAAAACCGAGGAAAACAGGATGAAAATAAATATTGTTGAAAGGAGGAAATGATGAAATGAGAATAAAGAAGCTTAAAGGTGAATTGGCTGAGCCGATTTACAGAGGCCTTTGAAATTTATAGAGAAGAGCAGTTTTATAAGTAAACACAGGAAGTGGATAAAATCCATGGCGAGTGAAGGAATCTACACCCGAATGCACCTTTAGCTGAAAACATCACCTGTCCATCTTACATCGCAATGACCAATGAGATGTGACGTCACATCAGGAAGATCTCCTTTGTTGGAGAGTGTGTTCCAGAGACAAAACATCTCTCAATTACAACATTCAAATTCGAAAGATTCAAAAGAAAAAGATTTGAATAAAATTCAAAAGAGATAAAGAACGTTACACTCTGTGAGGACAATTTCCTCCCACTCCGCACACCTGCCGGACTCCAGTTGTATCCTCAATGCAATTGTCACACCGAGGAGACGCGATGGAGCAGAAGAAAGAAGCTTGAGAAACTCTAACGTAGAGAAAGTTTACACTTCCTCATTTGGCATCCACCTTTCAGGTGTACACAATACAACGGACGAGCAAACCTGCTGCTGCGCCGCAAACACTCCGTGCCAGTCCGAGACGCCTTGTCTTTCAGGGGCGTCACGATTTTCTCACACATGTCCGTCAAGAGTGAGAACGTTGGCACCACAATGAAGTCCATGAAACCTGGAGAGATTGGTCGTTGCTCTGTGTCACAATGTAAACAACACGTCATTTCCGAGGAGAAACACTTCTCCAGCAAAGGCCCAAAATACGGAAAACATCGTCATGACTGAAAATGGATGGCACATGCCAGTTTACAGTCCAATACCAGTAGGGCCCCCTATGATTGATGTGATGGAGTTTTCAATGCCTGGGTGTAAGTTGGTAATTTACTACCTTGAGAATCCCAATTACCACAGTGTATTGTGAAATCACATCACTGTGCCTAATGTACATACATGTATACAAGGTGTGCTGTAGTAGCTGGGTCATATACGCTCACCTATTTGTGATTGGGCCACCATGGTAGCCTTGCGGTCACACAGCGGAGAGAAGGGGAGGCCCAGCTCTGCTTCTCGATCGCCCTAAATCGAGCACAGGAAAGATATTCAGAAAATGAGGGAAATCTATCGATTGATTTTAGAACCAGACATTCCGATCAATTTATGGACAGCGTTTGCTTTTTGGCAAATAGCACAATAATTAACATTCAGGTGGACAAATGCCTCCTATACACAATCCATATGTCTGGAATGGCAGAACATTCCCAACAAAATTTTCATGGATTCAGAAATCTTATTATTATTATTATTATTATTATTATTATTATTATTATTTTTGTATACAAGATCGAGGCTCGTGTAAGAGCTAATATTAATGACAAAAAAAAAAACCGACACATAAAATATATGATAAAGGGAGCGGGAGACAAGATGGGGAGAGAGCGGGAAGCACACAAGTACAACAGTAGAGACAGGGACAACGGAAGATCCGTGGGAGGTAGAGGGCTTGGGGGTTGCGGGGGGCGTGGGAAGGGGGGGGGGGGGTGGGAGAGATAAAAAAAAAACACATGTTAAAGACACTTATTATATTATATTATATTATATTATAGACACTTATTACAGGCTTGTGCAGTTCCGGAATGCCAATGAGTCAGATCTATGGGAGAAGCACAATTTTCAATAGGGTCCTGGAGAATGCTCCCCCAGGAAGTTTTCTTCCAAATAATTAATCATTACATGGTGGAGTTTGCTGAACTCTGAACGAAGACATCATCTAGTGTCTTGGGAAATTTGGAAAATGAAATATGATAACAAACTCTGGGACCAAGACAAAGAGTTGAGGACTTTATTAAGAATGATCTTGTTTGTAGAGATCATGTTGATTATTTGACCCAGAACTGGTACCTGACATGCAAAAGCACTTCGATTAGGGAAGGTGGATGACTCCAGGGGGGAGGTCGATTAAACGACTCCAATAATCATCATAATCAATGATATTGATCTTTGTAGGGCCATTGGCCCCGTGATGATCATTTTCATGGATAGGTACATTTATAGATGGTACATTTACACAGTAGTTTTCCTGTTTTAAAATCTACTTTTACAAAGTAGTTTGCCAATTTTAAAATCTACATTTATTACTTGCAAAATCGAAGATTTTTCAAGTATATTGGTCGGTTGCGTTTGTGGTTCCGTCTGTTTGTTTGTCACCGGCCTACAGGTCACAATTCCAAACCGATCGTCACAAAACTTTACCAAGTTGTATAGGTCGTCCAAATTGAGAAGCCAATTGATTTTGAGGTCAAAGGTCATCTGGAGGTCAAATTTCTAAAATCGCCATTTTATATCCGATTGACTTGAAAATTGAATAGCATTTGTATATTGAGTCAATAAATTGGGAAACGAACTATTTTTGAGGTCAAAAGGTCAAAGGTCAACTCAAGGTCAAATTTTTTACATCATCAATTTTCATCTAAAAAGCCGTCAATTCTCAACCGATTGAGTTGAAAATTGAACCGCATTTGCATATCGAGTCACTAAATTGGGAAACATACTATTTTTGAGGTCAAACGGTCAAAGGTCAACTCAAGGGCAACCTTTCAAAATCATCATTTTTCATCTGAAAATGCGTCACTTTTCTTCCTATTGACTGGAGCTTTGATCAAGATTTTCAATTTAAATCTTGATGAAATGGACAATTTGCTGTATCAATGGAATTTTTGTTTCTTGGGGATGGAGGGGGGGGGGGGGGAGATTTTGCAAGTATCGTCCTCCACATGACGTCTTCTTGTTTAGTAGTTTGCCTATTTTAAAATCTACTTTTACAAAGTAGTTTGCCAATTTTAAAATCTACATTTATTTAGTAGTTTGCCTATTTCAAAATATACTTTTACAAAGTAGTTTGCCTATTTTAAAATCTACATTTATTCAGTAGTTTGCCTATTTTAAAATCTACATTTACACAGTAGTTTGCCTATTTTAAAATCTAAATTTACACACTAGTTTTCCTATTTTAAAATAAACATTTACACAGTAGTTTGCATATTTTAAAATCTACATTTACACAGGAGTTTGCCTATTTTAAAATCGACATTTATTCAGTAGTTTGCCTATTTTAAAATCTACAATTTCACAGTAGTTTGCCTATTTTAAAAACTAGATTTACATAGTAGTTTGCCTATTTTAAAATCTACATTTATTCAGTAGTTTGCCTATTTTAAAATCTACATTTATTCAGTAGTTTGCCTATTTTAAAATCTACATTTATTCAGTGGTTTGCCTATTTTAAAATCTACATTTATTCAGTAGTTTGCCTATTTTAAAATCTACATTTATTCAGTAGTTTGCCTATTTTAAAATCTACATTTATTCAGTGGTTTGCCTATTTTAAAATCTACATTTATTCAGGAGATTGCCTATTTTAAAATCTACATTTATTCAGTGGTTTGCCTATTTTAAAATCTACATTTATTCAGTAGTTTGCCTATTTTAAAATCTACATTTATTCAGTAGTTTGCCTATTTTAAAATCTACATTTATTCAGTAGTTTGCCTATTTTAAAATCTACATTTATTCAGTAGTTTGCCTATTTTAAAATCTACATTTATTCAGTAGTTTGCCTATTTTAAAATCTACATTTATTCAGTAGTTTGCCTATTTTAAAATCTACATTTATTCAGTGGTTTGCCTATTTTAAAATCTACATTTATTCAGTAGTTTACCTATTTTAAAATCTACATTTATTCAGTGGTTTGCCTATTTTAAAATCTACATTTATTCAGTAGTTTGCCTATTTTAAAATCTACATTTATTCAGTAGTTTGCCTATTTTAAAATCTACATTTATTCAGTGGTTTGCCCATTTTAAAATCTACATTTATTCAGTAGATTGCCTATTTTAAAATCTACATTTATTCAGTAGTTTGCCTATTTTAAAATCTACATTTATTCAGTAGTTTGCCTATTTTAAAATCTACATTTATTCAGTAGTTTGCCTATTTTAAAATCTACATTTATTCAGTGGTTTGCCTATTTTAAAATCTACATTTATTCAGTGGTTTGCCCATTTTAAAATCTACATTTATTCAGTAGTTTGCCTATTTTAAAATCTACATTTATTCAGTAGTTTGCCTATTTTAAAATCTACATTTATTCAGTAGTTTGCCTATTTTAAAATCTACATTTATTCAGTGGTTTGCCTATTTTAAAATCTACATTTATTCAGTGGTTTGCCCATTTTAAAATCTACATTTATTCAGTAGAATGCCTATTTTAAAATCTACATTTATTCAGTGGTTTGCCTATTTTAAAATCTACATTTATTCAGTAGTTTGCCTATTTTAAAATCTACATTTATTCAGTGGTTTGCCTATTTTAAAATCTACATTTATTCAGTGGTTTGCCTATTTTAAAATCGACATTTATTCAGTGGTTTGCCTATTTTAAAATCTACATTTATTCAGTAGATTGCCTATTTTAAAATCTACATTTATTCAGTAGTTTGCCTATTTTAAAATCTACATTTATTCAGTGGTTTGCCTATTTTAAAATCGACATTTATTCAGTGGTTTGCCTATTTTAAAACCTACATTTATTCAGTAGTTTGCCTATTTTAAAATCTACATTTATTCAGTAGTTTGCCTATTTTAAAATCTACATTTATTCAGTAGTTTGCCTATTTTAAAATCTACATTTATTCAGTGGTTTGCCTATTTTAAAATCTACATTTATTCAGTAGATTGCCTATTTTAAAATCTACATTTATTCAGTAGTTTGCCTATTTTAAAATCTACATTTATTCAGTGGTTTGCCTATTTTAAAATATACATTTATTCAGTAGTTTGCCGATTTTAAAATCGACATTTATTCAGTGGTTTGCCTATTTTAAAATCTACATTTATTCAGTGGTTTGCCTATTTTAAAATCTACATTTATTCAGTGGTTTGCCTATTTTAAAATCGACATTTATTCAGTAGTTTGCCTATTTTAAAATCTACAATTACACAGTAGTTTGCCTATTTTAAAAACTAGATTTACATAGTAGTTTGCCTATTTTAAAATCCACATTTATTCAGTGGTTTGCCTATTTTAAAATCTACATTTACACAGTAGTTTGCCTATTTTAAAAACTAGATTTACATAGTAGTTTGCCTATTTTAAAATCTACATTTATTCAGTAGTTTGCCTATTTTAAAATCTACATTTACACAGTAGTTTGCCTATTTTAAAATCTACAATTTCACAGTAGTTTGCCTATTTTAAAATCTACATTTATTCAGTAGTTTGCCTATTTTAAAATCTACATTTACACAGTAGTTTGCCTATTTTAAAAACTAGATTTACATAGTAGTTTTCCTATTTTAAAATCTACATTTATTCAGTGGTTTGCCTATTTTAAAATCAACATTTACACAGTAGTTTGCCTATTTTAAAATCTACATTTACATAGTAGTTTGCCTATTTTAAAATCTACATTTACACAGTAGTTTGCCTATTTTAAAATCTACATTTATTCAGTCATGTGCCTATTTTAAAATCTACATTTATTCAGTAGTTTGCCTATTTTAAAATCTACATGTATTCAGTAGTTTGCCTATTTTAAAATCTACATTTATTCAGTAGTTTGCCTATTTTAAAATCGGCATTTATTCAGTAGTTTGCCTATTTTAAAATCTACATTTATTCAGTAGTTTGCCTATTTTAAAACCTACATTTATTCAGTGGTTTGCCTATTTTAAAATCTACATTTATTCAGTAGTTTGCCTATTTTAAAATCAACATTTACACATTAGTTTGCCTATTTTAAAATCTACATTTATTCAGTGGTTTGCCTATTTTAAAATCTACATTTATTCAGTAGTTTGCCAATTTTAAAATCTACATTTATTCAGTAGTTTGCCTATTTTAAAAATCTACATTTGTTCAGTAGTTTGCCTATTTTAAAATCTACATTTATTCAGTAGTTTGCCTATTTGAAAATCTACATTTATTCAGTAGTTTGCCTATTTTAAAATCTACATTTATTCAGTAGTTTGCCTCTTTAAAAACTACATTTATTCAGTAGTTTGCCTATTTTAAAACCTACATTTATTCAGTGGTTTGCCTATTTTAAAATCTACATTTATTCAGTAGTTTGCCTATTTTAAAATCTACATTTAATCAGTAGTTTGCCTATTTTAAAATCTACATTTGTTCAGTGGTTTGCCTATTTTAAAATCTACATTTATTCAGTCGTGTGCCTATTTTAAAATCTACATTTATTCAGTGGTTTGCCTATTTTAAAATCTACATTTATTCAGTGGTTTGCCCATTTTAAAATCTACATTTATTCAGTGGTTTGCCCATTTTAAAATCTACATTTATTCAGTAGTTTGCCAATTTTAAAATCTACATTTATTCAGTAGTTTTCCTATTTTAAAATCTACATTTATTCAGTAGTTTGCTTACTTTAAAACCTACATTTATTCAGTGGTTTGCCTATTTTAAAATCTACATTTATTCAGTAGTTTGCCTATTTGAAAATATAAATTTGTTCAGTAGTTTACCTATTTTAAAAATCTACATTTGTTCAGTAGTTTGCCTATTTTAAAATCTACATTTAATCAGTAGTTTGCCTATTTTAAAATCTACACTTGTTCAGTAGTTTGCCTATTTTAAAATCAACATTTACACAGTAGTGTGCCTATTTTAAAATCTACATTTATTCAGTGGTTTGCCTATTTTAAAATCTACATTTATTCAGTGGTTTGCCCATTTTAAAATCTACATTTATTCAGTAGTTTGCCAATTTTAAAATCTACATTTATTCAGTAGTTTTCCTATTTTAAAATCTACATTTATTCAGTAGTTTGCTTACTTTAAAACCTACATTTATTCAGTGGTTTGCCTATTTTAAAATCTACATTTATTCAGTAGTTTGCCTATTTGAAAATCTACATTTGTTCAGTAGTTTACCTATTTTAAAATCTACATTTATTCAGTGGTTTGCCTATTTTAAAATCTACATTTATTCAGTAGTTTGCCTATTTTGAAATCTACATTTATTCAGTAGTTTGCCTATTTTAAAATCTACATTTATTCAGTAGTTTGCCTATTTTAAAATCTACATTTATTCAGTAGTTTGCCTATTATGAAATCTACATTTATTCAGTGGTTTGCCTATTTTAAAATCTACATTTATTCAGTGGTTTGCCTATTTTAAAATCTACATTTATTCAGTAGTTTGCCTATTTTAAAATCTACATTTATTCAGTAGTTTGCCTATTTTAAAATCTACATTTATTCAGTGGTTTGCCTATTTTAAAATCTACATTTATTCAGAAGCTTGCCTATTTTAAAATCTACATTTATTCAGTAGTTTGCCTATTTTAAAATCTCCATTTATTCAGTGGTTTGCCTATTTTAAAATCGACATTTACACAGTGGTTTGCCTATATTAAAATCTACAATTACACAGTAGTTTGCCTATTTTAAAAACTAGATTTATTCAGTGGT
Source organism: Myxine glutinosa (assembly GCF_964187855.1). Lineage (NCBI taxonomy): Eukaryota > Metazoa > Chordata > Myxini > Myxiniformes > Myxinidae > Myxine > Myxine glutinosa. The sequence goes on from NC_136266.1 coordinate 10,470,559, forward strand.
TTGCCTATTTTAAAATCTACATTTATTCAGTGGTTTGCCTATTTTAAAATCTAAATTTATTCAGTGGTATGCCTATTTTTAAAACTAGATTTACATCGTAGTTTGCCTATTTTAAAATCTACATTTATTCAGTGGTTTGTCTATTTTAAAATCAACATTTACACGGTAGTTTGCCTATTTTAAAATCTACATTTATTCAGTGGTTTGCCTATTTTAAAAACTAGATTTACATAGTAGTTTGCCTATTTTAAAATCTACATTTATTCAGTGGTTTGCCTATTTTAAAATCAACATTTACATAGTAGTTTGCCTATTTTAAAATCTACATTTACACAGTAGTTTGCCTATTTTAAAATCTACATTTATTCAGTCGTGTGCCTATTTTAAAATCGACATTTATTCAGTAGTTTGCCTATTTTAAAATCTACATTTATTCAGTAGTTTGCCTATTTTAAAATCTACATTTATTCAGTAGTTTGCCTATTTTAAAATCTACATTTATTCAGTAGTTTGCCTATTTTAAAATCGGCATTTATTCAGTAGTTTGCCTATTTTAAAATCTACCTTTATTCAGTAGTTTGCCTATTTTAAAACCTACATTTATTCAGTGGTTTGCCTATTTTAAAATCTACATTTATTCAGTAGTTTGCCTATTTTAAAATCAACATTTACACATTAGTTTGCCTATTTTAAAATCTACATTTATTCAGTCGTGTGAATATTTTAAAATCTACATTTATTCAGTGGTTTGCCTATTTTAAAATCTACATTTATTCAGTAGTTTGCCTATTTTAAAATCAACATTTACACAGTAGTTTGCCTATTTGAAAATCTACATTTATTCAGTAGTTTGCCTATTTTGAAATCTACATTTATTCAGTAGTTTGCCTATTTTAAAATCTACATTTATTCAGTAGTTTGCCTATTTTAAAATCTACATTTATTCAGTAGTTTGCCTATTATGAAATCTACATTTATTCAGTGGTTTGCCTATTTTAAAATCTACATTTATTCAGTGGTTTGCCTATTTTAAAATCTACATTTATTCAGTAGTTTGCCTATTTTAAAATCTACATTTATTCAGTAGTTTGCCTATTTTAGAATCTACATTTATTCAGTGGTTTGCCTATTTTAAAATCTACATTTATTCAGTAGCTTGCCTATTTTAAAATCTACATTTATTCAGTAGTTTGCCTATTTTAAAATCTCCATTTATTCAGTGGTTTGCCTATTTTAAAATCGACATTTACACAGTGGTTTGCCTATATTAAAATCTACAATTACACAGTAGTTTGCCTATTTTAAAAACTAGATTTATTCAGTGGTTTGCCTATTTTAAAATCTACATTTATTCAGTGGTTTGCCTATTTTAAAATCTAAATTTATTCAGTGGTATGCCTATTTTTAAAACTAGATTTACATCGTAGTTTGCCTATTTTAAAATCTACATTTATTCAGTGGTTTGCCTATTTTAAAATCAACATTTACACGGTAGTTTGCCTATTTTAAAATCTACATTTATTCAGTGGTTTGCCTATTTTAAAAACTAGATTTACATAGTAGTTTGCCTATTTTAAAATCTACATTTATTCAGTGGTTTGCCTATTTTAAAATCAACATTTACATAGTAGTTTGCCTATTTTAAAATCTACATTTACACAGTAGTTTGCCTATTTTAAAATCTACATTTATTCAGTCGTGTGCCTATTTTAAAATCGACATTTATTCAGTAGTTTGCCTATTTTAAAATCTACATTTATTCAGTAGTTTGCCTATTTTAAAATCTACATTTATTCAGTAGTTTGCCTATTTTAAAATCTACATTTATTCAGTAGTTTGCCTATTTTAAAATCGGCATTTATTCAGTAGTTTGCCTATTTTAAAATCTACCTTTATTCAGTAGTTTGCCTATTTTAAAACCTACATTTATTCAGTGGTTTGCCTATTTTAAAATCTACATTTATTCAGTAGTTTGCCTATTTTAAAATCAACATTTACACATTAGTTTGCCTATTTTAAAATCTACATTTATTCAGTCGTGTGAATATTTTAAAATCTACATTTATTCAGTGGTTTGCCTATTTTAAAATCTACATTTATTCAGTAGTTTGCCTATTTTAAAATCAACATTTACACAGTAGTTTGCCTATTTGAAAATCTACATTTATTCAGTAGTTTACCTATTTTAAAATCTACATTTATTCAGTAGTTTGCCAATTTTAAAATCTACATTTATTCAATAGTTTGCCTATTTTAAAAATCTACATTTGTTCAGTAGTTTACCGATTTTAAAATCTACATTTGTTCAGTAGTTTACCTATTTTAAAATCTACATTTATTCAGTAGTTTGCCAATTTTAATATCTACATTTATTCAGTGGTTTGCCTATTTTAAAATCTACATTTATTCAGTAGTTTGCCAATTTTAAAATCTACATTTATTCAGTAGTTTGCCTATTTTAAAATCTACATTTATTCAGTGGTTTGCCTATTTTAAAATCTACATTTATTCAGTAGTTTTCCTATTTTAAAATCTACACTTATTCAGTAGTTTGCCTATTTTAAAATCTACATTTATTCATTAGTTTGCCTATTTTAAAATCTACATTTATTCAGTGGTTTGCCTATTTTAAAATCTACATTTACACAGTAGTTTGCCTATTTTAAAATCTACATTTATTCAGTAGTTTGCCTATTTGAAAATCTACATTTATTCAGTAGTTTGCCTATTTTAAAATCTACATTTATTCAGTAGTTTGCCTCTTTTAAAATCTACATTTATTCAGTAGTTTGCCTATTTTAAAACCTACATTTATTCAGTGGTTTGCCTATTTTAAAATCTACATTTAATCAGTAGTTTGCCTATTTTAAAATCTACATTTGTTCAGTAGTTTGCCTATTTTAAAATCAACATTTACACAGTAGTGTGCCTATTTTAAAATCTACATTTATTCAGTGGTTTGCCTATTTTAAAATCTACATTTATTCAGTGGTTTGCCCATTTTAAAATCTACATTTATTCAGTCGTTTGCCAATTTTAAAATCTACATTTATTCAGTAGTTTTCCTATTTTAAAATCTACATTTATTCAGTAGTTTGCTTACTTTAAAACCTACATTTATTCAGTGGTTTGCCTATTTTAAAATCTACATTTATTCAGTAGTTTGCCTATTTGAAAATCTACATTTGTTCAGTAGTTTACCTATTTTAAAATCTACATTTATTCAGTAGTTTGCCAATTTTAAAATGTACATTTATTCAGTGGTTTGCCTATTTTAAAATCTACATTTATTCAGTAGTTTGCCAATTTTAAAATCTACATTTATTCAGTAGTTTGCCTATTTTAAAAATCTACATTTGTTCAGTAGTTTGCCTATTTTAAAATCTACATTTATTCAGTAGTTTGCCTATTTGAAAATCTACATTTATTCAGTAGTTTGCCTATTTTAAAATCTACATTTATTCAGTAGTTTGCCTCTTTTAAAATCTACATTTATTCAGTAGTTTGCCTATTTTAAAACCTACATTTATTCAGTGGTTTGCCTATTTTAAAATCTACATTTATTCAGTAGTTTGCCTATTTTAAAATCTACATTTAATCAGTAGTTTGCCTATTTTAAAATCTACATTTGTTCAGTAGTTTGCCTATTTTAAAATCAACATTTACACAGTAGTGTGCCTATTTTAAAATCTACATTTATTCAGTGGTTTGCCTATTTTAAAATCTACATTTATTTAGTGGTTTGCCCATTTTAAAATCTACATTTATTCAGTAGTTTGCCAATTTTAAAATCTACATTTATTCAGTAGTTTTCCTATTTTAAAATCTACATTTATTCAGTAGTTTGCTTACTTTAAAACCTACATTTATTCAGTGGTTTGCCTATTTTAAAATCTACATTTATTCAGTAGTTTGCCTATTTTAAAATCTACATTTAATCAGTAGTTTGCCTATTTTAAAATCTAAATTTATTCAGTACTTTGCGTACTTTAAAATCTACATTTATTCAGTGGTTTGCCTATTTTAAAATCTACATTTATTCATTAGTTTGCCTATTTTAAAATCTACATTTATTCAGTAGTTTGCCTATTTTAAAATCTACATTTATTCAGTAGTTTGCGTACTTTAAAATCTACATTTATTCAGTGGTTTGCCTATTTTAAAATCTACATTTATTCAGTAGTTTGCCTATTTTAAAACCTACATTTATTCAGTGGTTTGCCTATTTTAAAATCGACATTTATTCAGTAGTTTGCCTATTTTAAAATCGACATTTAATCAGTAGTTTGCCTATTTTAAAATCTACATTATTCAGTAGTTTGCCTATTTTAAAATCTACATTTATTCAGTAGTTTGCCAATTTTAAAATCTACATTTATTCAGTAGTTTGCCTATTTTAAAAATCTACATTTGTTCAGTAGTTTGCCTATTTTAAAATCTACATTTATTCAGTAGTTTGCCTATTTGAAAATCTACATTTATTCAGTAGTTTGCCTATTTTAAAATCTACATTTATTCAGTAGTTTGCCTCTTTTAAAATCTACATTTATTCAGTAGTTTGCCTATTTTAAAACCTACATTTATTCAGTGGTTTGCCTATTTTAAAAGCTACATTTATTCAGTAGTTTGCCTATTTTAAAATCTACATTTAATCAGTAGTTTGCCTATTTTAAAATCTACATTTGTTCAGTAGTTTGCCTATTTTAAAATCAACATTTACGCAGTAGTGTGCCTATTTTAAAATCTACATTTATTCAGTGGTTTGCCTATTTTAAAATCTACATTTATTCAGTGGTTTGCCCATTTTAAAATCTACATTTATTCAGTAGTTTGCCAATTTTAAAATCTACATTTATTCAGTAGTTTTCCTATTTTAAAATCTACATTTATTCAGTAGTTTGCTTACTTTAAAACCTACATTTATTCAGTGGTTTGCCTATTTTAAAATCTACATTTATTCAGTAGTTTGCCTATTTTAAAATCTACATTTAATCAGTAGTTTGCCTATTTTAAAATCTAAATTTATTCAGTAGTTTGCGTACTTTAAAATCTACATTTATTCAGTGGTTTGCCTATTTTAAAATCTACATTTATTCATTAGTTTGCCTATTTTAAAATCTACATTTATTCAGTAGTTTGCCTATTTTAAAATCTACATTTATTCAGTAGTTTGCGTACTTTAAAATCTACATTTATTCAGTGGTTTGCCTATTTTAAAATCTACATTTATTCAGTAGTTTGCCTATTTTAAAACCTACATTTATTCAGTGGTTTGCCTATTTTAAAATCTACATTTATTCAGTAGTTTGCCTATTTTAAAATCGACATTTAATCAGTAGTTTGCCTATTTTAAAATCTACATTATTCAGTAGTTTGCCTACTTTAAAATCTACATTTATTCAGTGGTTTGCCTATTTTAAAATCTACATTTATTCAGTGGTTTGCCTATTTTAAAATCTACATTTATTCAGTGGTTTTCCTATTTTAAAATCTACATTTATTCAGTGGTTTGCCTATTTTAAAATCTACATTTATTCAGTAGTTTGCCTATTTTAAAATCCACATTTACACAGTAGTTTGCCTATTTTAAAATCTACATTTATTCAGTCGTGTGCCTATTTTAAAATCTACATTTATTCAGTAGTTTGCCTATTTTAAAATCTACATTTATTCAGTAGTTTGCCTATTTTAAAATCTACATTTATTCAGTGGTTTGCCTATTTTAAAATCTACATTTATTCAGTAGTTTGCCTATTTTGAAATCTACATTTATTCAGTAGTTTGCCTATTTTAAAATCTACATTTATTCAGTAGTTTGCCTATTTTAAAATCTACATTTATTCAGTGGTTTGCCTATTTTAAAATCTACATTTATTCAGTGGTTTGCCTATTTTAAAATCTACATTTATTCAGTGGTTTGCCTATTTTAAAATCTACATTTATTCAGTGGTTTGCCTATTTTAAAATCTACATTTATTCAGTGGTTTGCCTATTTTAAAATCTACATTTATTCAGTGGTTTGCCTATTTTAAAATCTACATTTATTCAGTGGTTTGCCTATTTTAAAATCTACATTTATTCAGTAGTTTGCCTATTTTAAAACCTACATTTATTCAGTAGTTTGCCTATTTTAAAAGCTACATTTATTCAGTGGTTTGCCTATTTTAAAATCTACATTTATTCAGTAGTTTGCCTATTTTGAAATCTACATTTATTCAGTAGTTTGCCTATTTTAAAATCTACATTTATTCAGTAGTTTGCCTATTTCAAAAACCAAAATCTACTTTTAAAATCTACTCGTGAGATGTGTCCAAGGTCAGAGTCCCCATGGCTAAAGGCTTGCTCAGCCAGGGCACACGAAGCACCTGCATCAGCGACGAGATCACCGAGATGTTCACAATGGTCGAGCAGTCCCAAGGTTATACTGGATACTTATACGTACTGGATACAATGTTATACTGGTTATACGTTGGTCAACTACCAGGATCGAACAAGTGGGCACAAAGGCTCCGTCCGCAGCACCATTCTTTCTAAGGACCTCTGGAGAGTCAAGACTGCTCGGATGGTGCACAAACAAAGGTGGGATATGGAAAAGGTGTGGAAAGGTCAGATGCAATTCAACATATTATATTGTAATAAAAGACAGAGGGATTGGTCAGTGAAAAATCACTCAACATGATATTATGAAAAGGGGGCAGAAAAGAAAACTGAGGAAAACAGGATGAAAATAAATATTGTTGAAAGGAGGAAATGATGAAAGAAGAATAAGGAAGCTTAAAAGTGAATTGGCTGAGCCGATTTACAGAGGCCCTTGGAATTAATGGAGAAGAGCAGTTTTATAAGTAATCTTGCAAACACAGGAAGTGCATAAATTCCATGGCGAGTGAAGGAATCAGCACCCGACACACCTTCAGCCAAAAAGGATCACCTTTCCTGCAATGGCGAAAGAGATGTGATGTCACATCCTCAAGATCTCCTTGATGGAGGTGCAGTATCAGGAAAGGTCACCCTTTCTGTATTACCCTCTGTAACATTTGTGGCCATGCCTCCTCCTTCTCCCCCGCACTGACACGATTTGTAACAGCTTCTCCAGCCGTGCGTACCCAACTTCTATCAACTTGTAACGATTCAAGTCACTAATCAATCCTCCAGCTCTAATGTAATTATTACATTTCCGCCATCTTCTTTATTTGCTTTTGAACTGGTGGGGTCGTGAAGAGAACTCTTGGTTTTAGGCTTGGGCCTTTTAGTTTTGGCCTCGACCCTTTTTTATTTTTACCTACAAATACCTGATCCGATGAGAATAAAATATTTATGAATCGATTATTATATTTGCAGGTGGAAATTAAAAAATACAAAATGAAAAACAAAACGGATATTTCAACAAACACATGTGAGTACCGGTACTGTACATCTTTTTAACAATTATTAAAGAAAGGCAAATGCATCCTGAATAAACTTATGTGTATAATAATCTACAAAATGACAAACAGTTGTACATTCTTCATTACTCAAACACATGTAGCAGTTGATTGTACAGTACAGTTGATTGCAGGATGTGCAGTGATTGATTGTACAGTTGATTGTACCATACAGTGCAGTTGATTGTACAGTGTTTTAAAGGGAATCATGATGGCTCCCTATTATACTTATACAGTTAACCGGAACCGGGAACTTATACAGTTACAGTGACCTGGTCACTGTGACCTTATACAGTGAACCTTATACAGTGACCGGGAACTTATACAGTTAACCTGGTCAATTGGATGGTCTACTTGATGGTAATATGCAGTCGTGGTCAAATATATTGACACCCTTGCACTTTTTTCAAATAATTCACAATTTCTTCCAGAAAATTGATAATATTAAAAAATATTTTGGTTTCCACATTTGTATTTCTTTGGTTTGCAGTGGAACAAAACAAAAAAGCTGTAAAAATTACAAAAGCTTTGCTTATTCCACACATAAATCCTAAAATGGCCCAGACAATATTATTGGCACCTTTTAGAAGTTGTTAGAAATAATTGAAAAATCAAGCAGGTGATTCTCCTTTACTTTGGAATTGAACTCACCCGTGGTGAGTTGCAGGTGCCTGTAATATAAAAATAACTCATTCAACTAGTTTGAATAGAGAAAATGAGTCATTCTGCTGTTTTGTGTCATTGTGTGCACCGCAATGAACATGGAGAAAAGAAAGAAAACCAGAGAATTGTCTGAGGAGGTCAGACACAAGATTGTAGCCAAGCATGGACAATCTCAAGGCTACATGTCCATCTCCAGAGACCTTGATGTTCCTGTGTCCACCGTACGTAATGTTATCAGGAAGTTTAAGGCCCATGGCACTGTAGCCAACCTCCCTGGACATGGGCGCAAGAGAAAACTTGATCGAAGGTTGCAGCAAAGGATTGTTCAAATGGAGGAGAAAGCACCTTGATCAACTGCCAAACAGATTCAAGCTGACCTTCAGACACAAGGTAAGACAGTTTCAACTCGCACCATCCGTCACCAACTCAATGAAAGGGGGTTCTATGGTAGGAGACCCAGGAGGACCGCACTGCTGAGAAAGCCTTACTGGAGTTTGCCAAAACACACCTGAACAAGCCAAAATCGTTCTGGGAGAATGTCCTATGGACAGATGAGACCAAATTGGAGATTTTTGGTAAAGCACATCATCTCTATGTTTACAGAAAACAAAATAAAGCCTTCAAAGAAAAGAACACCTTCCCTACAGTCAAACATGGAGGAGGTCCAGTGATGTTTTGGGGATGCTGTGCTGCCTCTGGCACTGGGTGCCTTGATTGTGTGCATGGCATCATGAAATCAGGAGATTACCAAGGCATTTCGGAGCACAATGTTCAACCTAGTGTCAGAAAGCTGGGTCTCCGTCGAAGCTCATGCATCTTGCAGCAAGACAATGACCCCAAACACACGTCAAAATTCCTAGGAATGTTTCAAGACAAAACGCTGGACTGTTCTGAAGTGACCAGCAATGAGTCCAGATCTAAATCCCATTGAACACGTGTGGGGAGATCTGAAAACAGCAGTTGGGAGAAGGCACCCTTCAAATCTGGGAGAACTGGAGCAGTTTGCACAAGAAGAGTGGGACAAACTGCCATTAATGAGGTGTAGGAAGGAAGCTCATTCATGGCTATAGGTTATTTTGTCCAAAGGATGTGGTACCAAATATTAAGTCTTGTGTGTCAATAATTTTTTCAATGCCATTTCTTTTTATTTTCTGATTTAAAAGGACATATTAAGTTCTGAATCAAAAATAAAGGTTCTGTAATATTAACAGTGAAATAAAGAATTGTGGAGAACAAATACTTTTGTCAATTTCAACTTATTTTTAGAGAAAATTGTGAGTTATTTGAAAAAAGTGCAAGGGTGCCAATATTTTTGGCCAAGACTGTATGTCTGACAGGGAAAATTCCCAAAGTTGCTTCTTCATTGTATCAAATTGTTAGTTAGAATAAGGGATGAGAATGAGAGAGTGAGAATAATGAAGATAATGATGGAGAGAGGGAATGACAGATAGGGAATGACAGAGAGGGAATGACAGAGAGGGAATGACAGAGAGGGAATGACAGAGAGGGAATGACAGAGAGGGAATGACAGAGAGGGAATGACAGAGAGGGAGTGACGAAGATAGAGTGACGGAGATAGAGTGACGGAGATAGAGTGACGGAGATAGAGTGACGGAGATAGAGTGACGGAGATAGAGTGACGGAGATAGAGTGACGGAGATAGAGTGACGGAGATAGAGTGACGGAGATAGAGTGACGGAGATAGAGTGACGGAGATAGAGTGACGGAGATAGAGTGACGGAGATAGAGTGACGGAGATAGAGTGACGGAGATAGAGTGACGGAGATAGAGTGACGGAGATAGAGTGACGGAGATAGAGTGACGGAGATAGAGTGACGGAGATAGAGTGACGGAGATAGAGTGACGGAGATAGAGTGACGGAGATAGAGTGACGGAGATAGAGTGACGGAGATAGAGTGACGGAGATAGAGTGACGGAGATAGAGTGACGGAGATAGAGTGACGGAGATAGAGTGACGGAGATAGAGTGACGGAGATAGAGTGACGGAGATAGAGTGACGGAGATAGAGTGACGGAGATAGAGTGACGGAGATAGAGTGACGGAGATAGAGTGACGGAGATAGAGTGACGGAGATAGAGTGACGGAGATAGAGTGACGGAGATAGAGTGACGGAGATAGAGTGATGGAGATAGAGTGACGGAGATAGAGTGACGGAGATAGAGTGACGGAGATAGAGTGACGGAGATAGAGTGATGGAGATAGAGTGACGGAGATAGAGTGACGGAGATAGAGTGACGGAGATAGAGTGACGGAGTTGGAGTGACGGAGATGGAGTGACGGAGAGGGAGTGACGGAGAGGGAGTGACAGAGAGAGAGTGTGAGAGAGAGAGTGTGAGAGAGAGAGTGAGAGTGAGAGAGAGAGGGAGTGATGGAGAAAGACATAGTGTGACAGAGAGAGTGCAACAGAGAGTGATGGAGAGAGAGTGATGGAGGAGTGATGCAGAAGGAGTGATGGAGAAGGAGTGGTGGAGAAGGAGTGGTGGAGAAGGAGTGGTGGAGAAGGAGTGGTGGTGAAGGAGTGGTGGTGAAGGAGTGTGGAGAAGGAATGATGGAGAGAGAGAGTGTGTGACAGAGAGAGAGTGATGAAGAGAGAGTGACAGAGAGATATATAGAGAGAGAGAGAGAGTGATGAAGAGAGAATGACAAAGACAATGAGGGAGAGAGTGATAGCGCATAGAATGAGACAGATTACCTGTCGAAAGAACTCCTCCATGAGTGCAAATGTCCAGCGATTATGCAAATCCCAGTCCTTGGCCGGATGGCTAATATCGGCTGTGTGTAATACCAGGGACATCACCTTGGACTTGTCTATCCTGGGATTGAACAGCAAAAGACAAAATAATCAGAGTACCAGGTAAATTAACATTAAAGGGACCACATGGTATGCAGTGATGATAGGGTTTCCATATGAATATTCATGAATGTGTATGGATGGTCGTGTGATAGCTCCATGGCAGAGCAATGATCGCTGGATTTAATCGATGTGGTGTCTGATGTGAAGATCAGATCGGGAAACAGAATAAAATTGGGAATAAAATCAGGATCGAGAAACACTTGAGATAAACATAAACTATTGAATTAAAGATACTCAACACGGAATGACTAAAGAGAAATCATGTTCAATACATTTATTGGAGCTCTATGAAGCAGGTTCTCATTGGGTGGTGGTGGCTGCGCCTGTTTTTGTTATTGCTGCTACTGCTGCTGTAGTAGTAGTAGTGGTAGTGGTCGAGGTAGTGGAAATAGTAGCAGCAATCTTGGCATCACGTGGTTGTGAAGCCAATTGACCTTAGGTATCCGTCAATATTAACGTCACTCCCAGATATATTTTGTGGAAGTAGTCTTCAAGGATTGGTAGTGTTGAGTGAATGTAGGGCATATATGGACTATGTGGGGTGTGTGTAGTAGTGTTAAAGGATTGGTAGTGTTGTGTGAATGTAGGGCATATGGAGACTAGGAAGGGTGTGTGTAGTAGTGTTAAAGGATTGGTAGTGTTGAGTGAATGTATGGCATATGGAGACTAGGTGGGGTGTGTGTAGTAGTGTTAAAAGATTGGTAGTGTTGAGTGAATGTAGGGCATATATGGACTAGGTGGGGTGTGTGTAGTAGTGTTAAAAGATTGGTAGTGTTGAGTGAATGTAGGGCATATATGGACGAGGTGGGGTGTGTGTAGTAGTGTTAAAGGATTGGTAGTGTTGAGTGAATGTAGGGCATATATGGACTAGGTGGGGTGTGTGTAGTAGTGTTAAAGGATTGGTAGTGTTGAGTGAATGTATGGCATATGGAGACTAGGTGGGGTGTGTGTAGTAGTGTTAAAAGATTGGTAGTGTTGAGTGAATGTAGGGCATATATGGACTAGGTGGGGTGTGTGTAGAGTGTTAAAGGATTGGTAGTGTTGAGTGAATGTAGGACATATATGGACTAGGTGGGGTGTGTGTAGTAGTGTTAAAAGATTGGTAGTGTTGAGTGAATGTATGGCATATGGAGACTAGGTGGGGGGTGTGTAGTAGTGTTAAAAGATTGGTAGTGTTGAGTGAATGTAGGGCATATATGGACTAGGTGGGGTGTGTGTAGTAGTGTTAAAGGATTGGTAGTGTTGAGTGAATGTAGGGCATATATGGACTAGGTGGGGTGTGTGTAGTAGTGTTAAAAGATTGGTAGTGTTGAGTGAATGTAGGGCATATATGGACTAGGTGGGGTGTGTGTAGTAGTGTTAAAGGATTGGTAGTGTTGAGTGAATGTAGGGCATATATGGACTAGGTGGGGTGTGTGTAGTAGTGTTAAAGGATTGGTAGTGTTGAGTGAATGTAGGGCATATATGGACTAGGTGGGGTGTGTGTAGTAGTGTTAAAAGATTGGTAGTGTTGAGTGAATGTAGGGCATATATGGACTAGGTGGGGTGTGTGTAGTAGTGTTAAAGGATTGGTAGTGTTGAGTGAATGTAGGGCATATATGGACTAGGTGGGGTGTGTGTAGTAGTGTTAAAGGATTGGTAGTGTTGAGTGAATGTAGGGCATATATGGACTAGGTGGGGTGTGTGTAGTAGTGTTAAAGGATTGGTAGTGTTCAGTGAATGTAGCGCATATGGAGACCATGACGGTTGTGTGTAGTAGTGTTAAAGGATTGGTAGTGTTCAGTGAATGTAGCGCATATGGAGACCATGACGGTTGTGTGTAGTAGTGTTAAAGGATTGGTAGTGTTCAGTGAATGTAGGGCATATGGAGACTCGGAAGGGTGTGTGTAGTAGTGTTAAAGGATTGGTAGTGTTCAGTGAATGTAGCGCATATGGAGACCATGACGGTTGTGTGTAGTAGTGTTAAAGGATTGGTAGTGTTCAGTGAATGTAGGGCATATGGAGACTCAGAAGGGTGTGTGTAGTAGTGTGGCGGACACGAAAGCACTGACGCGGTGACATCACCCCGCACACCAAGTGGGGATGGGCCACGCCAGGGAGAGAGGCGTGGCCTCACGATATACGCGGAGCGCGCAGCCCTGAGCAGGAGTGCTGCAGTTTGAGTACTTTGAATAAAGACTCTTTTATGAACCGCGTTGTCCGCTTGCTCTTTGCGTAAGCATTAGCGTGTGCAGCATCGCGCTTTATATGGTGACCTCGACGTTGGATCTGCCGTAGCGATCCTTCCGAACACGACCCCATTGCAATGGCCAACGACAAGGCAATGGCGATTAAACTTCCCGAATTTTGGGACGCCCAGGCCGAAGTCTGGTTCGTTCAAGCCGAAGCCCAATTTCAGCTTCGGCGCCTCACCAACGACGACATGCGCTACTGCCACGTCGTCGCCTCCCTCGGGCCCGGCACGGCCGCTCGAGTTGTGTCCGTCCTTCGCCACCCACCGGACGGCCACAAGTACGAGGCACTCAAGCGGCTACTCCTAGCCACGTTCGGCCTCACGGACGACGCACGGGCCGACCGCCTCCTGGATCTCCCCGAGCTCGGCGACACGCGCCCATCGGTCAGAATGGACCATATGCTGTCAATGTTGGGCGACGAAGCCCCCGGTTCTCTATTCCGGGCGCTTTTCCGTCGCCAACTTCCAGCGCAGGTTCGCCTCGCGTTGGCCGGGACCGGGCTAACGGAACCCCGAGCATTGGCGGCCGAGGCGGACAAGTACTTCGCCGCTTCGGACACGTGGGCGAGAGTCGGCGTGGCCGTCACGGCCCTCGTGGCTGATGCTGCTAATGCTGCTGATGCTGCTGTTCCACAGCATCAGCTTATACAGCATACGCAGCATGCTGATACGCACCTCGTGACCGCCGCTACGCCCCGCCCACCGCCGTGGCGAAAACCGCCACCGCGGGGAAACCCGCCAACTCCACCGGCCTGGCGGAGCCAGCCGCGCTTCTCCAGCTCCACCACCTGGTGCTGGTTCCACGCCAAGTTTGGCCACGAGGCTCGGCAATGTCATCCGCCATGCTCCTTCAACAGGTCGGGAAACGCCCGGGCCGGCGCTCAATAGTGGCGATGAGTGCCGGCCGTTCGAGCAGCCTGCTGTTCATAACGGACACCTTATCCGGGCGCCGTTACCTGTGCGACACGGGAGCGCAGGTGAGTGTCGTTCCCGCCGGCACGTCAGACAAGCACGCCGCGGGCGGGGGCCCCGCGCTGCTTGCCGCGAACGGGACGCCCATCCGTACGTACGGAAAACGCTGCCTCTCTCTGCGGTTCGGAGGGCAGGTTTTCCGATGGACGTTCGTCACCGACGACGTGCCCATGGCACTGCTTGGCGCGGACTTCCTGTGCGCTAATGGGCTCCTGGTCGACGTAAAGAGCAGACGTCTTGTCCAGGCCGAGACGTTCAGCTCGCTCGCTTGTGCGCTGCCCAGCTCTTCGAGCAGCTCAACGAGCGGCTTGCCAAGCGGTTTGCCGAACGGTTCGGTTCCGGCGACGTTGGTCTGTACGCTTCCGGCAGCGGACGCATTCACCCGCCTCCTCGCCGGCTTCCCGGCCCTCACGCGGCCCACCTTCTCGGCGGGGGCCGTCAAGCACGGGGTGGCCCATCACATCCCCACCGTCGGGCCACCGGTCTACGCCCGTGCACGCCGCCTCGAGCCGACGAAGCTGGCGGTGGCAAAAGCGGTGTTCGCTACCCTGGAGCGACTCGGCATCGTTCGGCGCTCAGAGAGCGCTTGGGCGTCGCCGCTGCACATCGTGCCGAAGCCCGGCGGGGGATGGCGACCGTGCGGGGACTATCGCCGTCTCAATGACGCCACCACCCCCGACCGCTACCCCGTCCCCCACATTCAGGACTTTTCCGCTCGTTTGGCGGGCATGTCCTTCTTCTCGAAGGTGGACCTCATACGCGGCTACCATCAGGTCCCCGTCAGGCCAGAGGACGTCCCGAAGACTGCGGTCATCACGCCATTCGGACTCTTCGAGTTCCTGCGGATGCCCTTCGTTCTGAAGAATGCGGCTCAGGCGTTCCAGCGACTGATGGACAGCGTCCTGCGCGACTTGGATTTTGTCTACGTCTACCTGGACGATATCCTCGTCGCCAGCGCGTCCCGCAAAGAGCACCTACGCCACCTCCGCACGCTCTTCGAACGCCTGGGCCAGCATGGCCTGATTGTGAACCCCGCAAAGTGCCGGTTCGGCGCCGCCATAATCGATTTTCTGGGGCACCGTGTCACCAGGCACGGAGCCGTCCCCCTGCCGGCCAAGGTGGAGGCGGTGAAGGGGTTTCCGCGCCCCCGCACTATCAGAGGGCTGCAGGAGTTCCTGGGCATGGTGAACTTTTACCATCGGTTCCTGCCCCGTATCGCCCAGCTCCTGCGCCCCCTGCACAAAGCTCTCCGAGGTAAGCCGGGCAAAGGCGACGTTACCTGGACCGAGGAGATGGACACGGCGTTCACAGGCGCGAAGCTCACCTTGGCTAATGCCACCATTCTCGCACACCCGGCGCCCGATGCACCGATCGCCCTCACCACCGACGCCTCGGACTACGCGGTGGGCGCGGTGCACGAGCAATGGGTGCGTGGAGCTTGGCAACCGCTGGCGTTCTTTAGCCGGCAGCTTCGCCCGCCCGAACGCCGTTACAGTACCTTCGACCGCGAGTTGCTCGGGCTTCACTTGGCGGTCAGGCACTTCCGCCATCTGCTCGAGGGCCGTGCGTTCACGGCCTTCGTCGACCACAAGCCGCTGATCTTCGCGATGGGCAAGGTCACCGAGCCGTGGTCGGCCCGGCAGCAGCGTCACCTCTCGGCCGTGTCCGAGTACACGACGGACATCCGGCACGTCGCGGGGAAGGACAACCCGGTGGCGGATTGCCTTTCCCGGGACGTCGCCCACGCAGTCCACCTCGGCATCGACTATGCCCGGATGGCAGCGGACCAGGCCGCTGACCCCGACGTCCAGGCCTTGCGGACCACCATCACGGGCCTCCGTGTCACCGAGGTGCCGTTCGACGGCGCAGGCGCGGCCCTCTTGTGCGACGTCTCCCTCGGGCGTCCTCGCCCCATCGTGCCCGCGGGCTGGCAGCGCCAGGTGTTTGACGCCATCCACTGCCTGTCCCACCCGGGCGTGAGGGCCTCCCAAAGGTTGATCGCCGACAAGTTCGTCTGGCATGGCCTCCGGAAGGCCGTCCGCGGCTGGGCCAGGACGTGCCTCGCGTGCCAGCGCGCCAAGGTGCACCGGCACACCCAGGCCCCGTTGGCCCCGTTCACGGTGCCGGAACGCCGGTTTGACCACGTCCACGTGGACCTGGTGGGACCTCTGCCCCCCTCGCGGGGTTTCACCCATGTCCTCACCATGGTGGACCGCACCACCCGGTGGCCGGAGGCCGTGCCCTTGGCGTCGACGACGGCGGCGGACGTCGCGCAGGCTTTCATCGCCACCTGGGTCGCCCGGTTCGGCGCCCCCTCAGACATCTCGTCCGACCGCGGCCCCCAGTTCACCTCGGAGCTCTGGGGGTCGGTCGCGCAGGGGCTCGGGGTCCGGCTGCACCGAACCACGGCATACCACCCCCAGGCTAACGGCCTGTGTGAGCGATTTCACCGCTCATTGAAGGCCGCGCTCCGGGCCACCCTCCGCGACGGCGGCTGGGTCGACAGGCTCCCCTGGGTCCTGCTGGGCCTCCGGACGGCGCCCAAGGAGGACCTGCGCGCATCCGCGGCGGAGTTGGTCTTCGGGCAACCGCTGCGGGTGCCGGGCGAGTTCCTCCCCGACTCCACGGCACCATGGTCCGCGGCACAGCAGCGCTCCGCTCTGCAAGAGACCGCCCAGAGGTTCGCCCCGGTGCCAACGGCATGCCACGGGCACCCACCGACGCACATCGCCCCGGAGCTTCGCACGGCGAAGTACGTCTTTGTCCGCCACGATGCCCACCGGACACCACTGCGGCCCCCGTACGACGGGCCTTTCCGCGTGCTGGAGACCGGGGCGAAGCACTTCACCCTGGACATCGGCGGTACTCCTGACCGCGTTTCTGTAGACCGCCTCAAGCCGGCCCACCTCGACATGGACCATCCACCGCCAGTGGCCCGACCCCCGCGTCAGGGCCGCCCCCCTGCGGGCGGACCCCCGGCAACGCCCAGCCCCGCCGCCACGCCGCCCCCCGGTCCTGCTGCCGGAGGCATCCCAGATGGCATCCCTGCATCCCAGACGCCGCCAGTCGCCAGGGGGCGCTTCGGCCGGGTCATCCGTTTGCCCCGCAAACTGACCCTTCAGGTGCGCGGGGATTCTGGGGGGGCGCGTGTGGCGGACACGAAAGCACTGACGCGGTGACATCACCCCGCACACCAAGTGGGGATGGGCCACGCCAGGGAGAGAGGCGTGGCCTCACGATATACGCGGAGCGCGCAGCCCTGAGCAGGAGTGCTGCAGTTTGAGTACTTTGAATAAAGACTCTTTTATGAACCGCGTTGTCCGCTTGCTCTTTGCGTAAGCATTAGCGTGCGCAGCATCGCGCTTTAGTAGTGTTAAAGGATTGGTAGTGTTCAGTGAATGTCGGGCAAATGGAGACTCAGAAGGGTGTGTGTAGTAGTGTTAAAGGATTGGTAGTGTTCAGTGAATGTCGGGCATATGGAGACTCGGGAGGGTGTGTGTAGTAGTGTTAAAGGATTGGTAGTGTTCAGTGAATGTCGGGCATATGGAGACTCAGAAGGGTGTGTGTAGTAGTGTTAAAGGATTGGTAGTGTTCAGTGAATGTCGGGCATATGGAGACTCGGGAGGGTGTGTGTAGTAGTGTTAAAAGATTGGTAGTGTTGAGTGAATGTAGGGCATATATGGACTAGGAAGGGTGTGTGTAGTCGTGTGAAAGGATTTGTAGTGTTGGTGAATGTAGGACATATATGGACCAGGTGGGGTGTGTGTAGTAATGTTAAAGGACTTGTAGTGTTGAGTGAATGCAGGGCATATATGGACTAGGAACGGTGTGTGTAGTAGTGTTAAAGGATTGTTAGTATTGAGTGAATGTAGGGCATATGGAGACCAGGAAGGGTGTGTGTAGTAGTGTTAAAGGATTGGTAGTGTTGAGTGAATGTATGGCATATATGGAGACTGGGTGGGGTGTGTGTAGTAGTGTTAAAGGATTGGTAGTGTTGTGTGAATGTAGGGCATATGGAGACTAGGAAGGGTGTGTGTAGTAGTGTTAAAGGATTGGTCGTGTTGAATGAATGTAGGGCATATATGGACTAGGAAAGGTGTGTGTCGTAGTGTTAAAGGATTGGTAGTATTGAGTGAATGTAGGGCATATGGAGACTAGGAAGGGTGTGTGTAGTAGTGTTAAAGGATTGGTAGTGTTGTGTGAATGTAGGGCATATGGAGACTAGGAAGGGTGTGTGTAGTAGTGTTAAAGGATTGGTCGTGTTGAATGAATGTAGGGCATATATGGACTAGGAAAGGTGTGTGTCGTAGTGTTAAAGGGTTGGTAGTATTGAGTGAATGTAGGGCATATGGAGACTAGGAAGGGTGTGTGTAGTAGTGTTAAAGGATTGGTAGCGTTGTGTGAATGTAGAGCATATGGAGACTAGGAAGGGTGTGTGTAGTAGTGTTAAAGGATTGGTCGTGTTGAATGAATGTAGGGCATGTATGGACTAGGAAAGGTGTGTGTAGTAGTGTTAAAGGATTGGTAGTATTGAGTGAATGTAGGGCATATGGAGACCAGGAAGGGTGTGTGTAGTAGTGTTAAAGGATTGGTAGTGTTGAGTGAATGTAGGGCATATATGGAGACTGGGTGGGGTGTGTGTAGTAGTGTTAAAGGATTGGTAGTATTGAGTGAATGTAGGGCATATGGAGACTAGGAAGGGTGTGTGTAGTAGTGTTAAAGGATTGGTCGTGTTGAATGAATGTAGGGCATATATGGACTAGGAAGGGTGTGTGTAGTAGTGTTAAAGGATTGGTAGTATTGAGTGAATGTGGGGCATATGGAGACTAGGAAGGGTGTTTGTAGTAGTGTTAAAGGATTGGTAGTGTTGAGTGAATGTATGGCATATGGAGACGAGGAAGGGTGTGTGTAGTTGTGCTGCAGTGCGGGCAAGTTGGGTTTTCTGCGACGTGAATCCTGTGTAAATTTGTGTCCAGCTTTTGTCACCACATGTGACGGAGGACAAATTTGTCATAGAGCGGGTTCAGCATACATGGACCCCATTGGTTTTGGTGCTAAGTCGACCCGAGGGGTTGGCAGGCAATATCCGCGTTGGATGATGTCGTCAGAGACTTGGATTTCTGCATTTACAGACTTGGCATTTAATATGGAATATTTTTTTGTGGGGGTGAACTTACTTTTCAAGATGACTTAGAACCAAAAGTTCATTGGAATTATGTTGAAATTATTCTAGATTTTGTTAATGTGACCTTTAACAGAAACAAAAACCACATTTGACATTTCGAAGCAAATAAATTGATCCTTGAAAGTGATGTAAACTGATATCGAACTCAATTCATGGACAGTACTGTGATAAACTTCTGTACGTTTTCCAGAAGTATCTCTTTATTTTGCACATTAGCCAAAAAAAATTTCAACAAAAACAAAAGCTAAATTATGACTGGGATTACGGACAGTAAAATTACAGTTCAGTACTTCGTGTAACCCCCACGAGCATTCAGGAGAGCACGTACACGTCGAGGCATGCTGATCACGAGATTTGCCAAGGTTTGGACAGGAATCGCTTGCCATGCAGTGACAATAGCCTACTGCAATTCACGCACAGAGGTCGGCTGCTGGTCCAAGTGGTTGATTTGACGCGTTAATTCTGCCCACAAGTTCTCTATCGGATTCATATCCGGGGACATGGCAGGCCACTCCATATGCTCTACACCACGGTCAGCAAGAAAGTGTTGGATCATGCGAGCATGATGAGGCCGTGCATTGTCATCTTGGAAGACAAAGTTTCCTCAAAAGGCTGCATGAGCAAATGGAAGCAATGTTTCTTCCAGAATGGCCCTGTACTTGAACTGGTTCAGGTTTCCATTCAGAACAACCCGGTCAGTTTTGCCCCCTGCATGAAAAGCAGCCCAAACGGTCACTCCACCACCTCCAGCTTGGACTCTTGGCACTATACAATCTTCGTTGTGGGCTTCATGCACTTGTCTGCGCACTCGGACGCGGCCATCTTGACGATAGACCAGAAATCTAGACTCATCACTGAAGGTCACGTGATTCCAGTGTCCTGGCTGCCATTGACGGTGCTCTCTGGCCCACTGCAATCGGCGCTGGCTGTGTTGTCTGGTCAGGCGTGGCTTTCTCAGTGGACGCCTGGCACGATAGCCTGCTTGAACCAGTCGTTGATTGACTAGCCTTCTGGATACAGGCACATTTGTCAGTTGCTGCCACTCAGCCCTAAGCCGATTAACTGACTTGGTACGGCCATTGCGGACTAACCGGTGCAGCTGGCGATCATCTCTCCTTTTGGTTCTGCGTGGACGTCCTGGCCTCGGTATTGGAGTAGGGACACCCCTCTGAGCATTTCGTTTCAGGATCTTTGACACCTGACCTTGAGTGATGCCATACTGCCGAGCAATAGCACGCTGTTTCATGCCAGAATTTCGTAAAGCCACCACTCCATGACAAACAGCATTGTCAAGTTGACGGACCATGTCCAGAGGAAGCGGCAATAACTTTTGTAGACGTGCAGCAGTTGTTTTCCACTAATACAGAACGCCACCACCCTTATATACCCGATTGTGAAACCAATCGTCAAATGTACCTGTCCTTACATTTTGTCACGCCACCTGTGATATAATCCTGTTATTGACTTCTTGCTGCGAAAGACAATCAGTGACATGGTTCTTTCAACAAAGACATCACCGAAGCGTAAAAGAAACTCACCAGATTGATATACTGAGTTCAGAAAGTAAACCCAAGTCAAGGAAAAAAAAAATTGCATATTAAATGCCAAGTCTGTATTTGTCCCCTACCGGTTTCACAGGTGACTATAGGTTTGCTCTCCATCTCTCTGTCCCTCCGTCTGTCCATCCCACCTAAAATAATTTGTCTTTCTGTATATAGCTCACAATTGCCGAGTGCTTGGAACAAGAACATTCATTGGGATCAGTGGGAGACATGTATTGGGACCAGTAGGGGACATTTATTGGGACCAGTAGGGGACATGTATTGGGACCAGCAGGAGACATGTATTGGGACCATTAGGGGACATGTATTGGGACCAGTAGGGGACATGTATTGGGACCAGTAGGGGACATGTATTGGGACCAGTAGGGGACATGTATTGGGACCAGTAGGGGACATGTATTCGGGCCAGTAGGGGACATGTATTGGGACCAGTAGGGGACATGTATTGGGACTAGTAGGGGACATGTATTGGGACCAGTAGGGGACATGTATTCGGGCCAGTAGGGTCATGTATTGGGACCAGTAGGGGACATGTATGCCAAAGCAGCAATTCTCCCTCTTGTTTGTATGGCTAATCTAATGGCTAATCTAATTTTGTATGGCTAATAATGTTTGTATGAGATGGTTTGGTCATGTGTTGAGGAAGGATGAAAGTGACTGGTTGAGAAGAATCATGGAAATGAATGTAGAAGGAAGTAGAGGACGGGGAAGACCGAGAAAGACTTGGCGAAAGATGGTGGAAGAAGAAATGCGGGCAAGGGCATTAACAAGGGGAGATGCAGAAAATAGGGCAAAATGGAGAAGATTGTCATGGGGACCGCAAGGCTAACCCCCGCTCTTGCAGGGAAAATGGCCTTAAAATGGCTGTTGGGTTGTTGTGTTTGTATGGCTAATCAGTCAAATCCTTGAGGATATTTCATGGTTGTGCTATGCCCCCTTGTTCCACCAAGGTTTGTCGTTTTGATTCTCGTTCTCGTTTCATCCATCATGTGTTTCTTCATTGCATTTTTGCTCCTTGGCGAAGAGCGGGCCTCCAGGAGATGTGGTCCTTTGAAAGTTATTCCCACTTACTTTTCTCAATCTTGAAATTGTCAAGGTCTCTTTTCAGGATATTGTCGTCGTGGAGTTTTTGGCACCCAACTTGGTGTTGGTGCATTTTTGGAGCTCACCATACAGGATGTAATTTGGGATGCGTCCATCATTCCTACAATTTCTCTCTCTGTCACTCTATCTCCATCACTCTCTCTCTCTGTCACACACTCTCTCTGTCACTCTCTCTCCATCACTCTATCTCCGTCACTCTATCTCTGCTTGAGGACCATGGACAAGCTTCTACAACTCGAGACGTTCTGTGGGGATCCCCAGGAAACGAATGCCACCAGCCAATGGGGACATTGGTATAGTTCCCTCCAGAACTATATCTCCGTGGTGCCGGACCTCTCCGAGCCGCAAAAGCTCTCGATAATGACCTGCCATGTGAGCGACACTGTCTATGATTACATCTCTCATTGTGACTCGTATGAGACCGCCGTAACGACCCTGAAAGTCATCTATGTAAAACCAAGAAGCACCTTGTATGGTCGCCACATGCTTGCGACTCGATGACAGGATCCGTCAGAGAGTCTTGAACAAGACCTACAGGAGTTGAGACGACTCGGCAAGGATTGCATGATGGAACCGCGAATGGTCGCAGAGTCGACGGATGATCTAATGCGTGATGCATTTGTGGCAGGCATCGCTTCGCCGGCCATAAGGGTAAGATTGCTTGAGAAAACTGCTATGTCACTTCAGGAAGCGTTCGAGCAGGCACGCGTCTTGCAACTGGCCCATACTTGTGCGGAGGCGTACAGCCGCCCCTACATAACTACGGGGGCTATGGCCGAGGTTCGCACGGAGCCGACTCTCACGCCTGAACGATCTCCCGCTGCAGCTCCAGTATCAGCCGCCGTGCTGCCGGCTGTGGATGAGGAGAGTTTGAGCGCTGCCGCCGCCACTTCTTCTTCTTCGGAGAATGCAAAATGCTATTTTTGTGGCAATAAACGGCATGCACGGGCATTATGTCCTGCGAAAGATGCGTTGTGCCATAATTGTGGCCGGAAAGGTCACTTTGTGAAGGTTTGCCGCGTGGCCAAGACACAGCGCACGACTCTCGCAGGAACCAACACCTCACGCTGTTCGCGCTCCGGGGACCCAGGAATATCACGCAGTCTGCAAAATGCTGTGCTACTCGTGCCCGTGGAGGGAAAGCCGGCTGACGCGCTGGTGGATACCGGAAGTAGTACAAGCTATGTCAGTCAAGCCTTGGTGCAGCGACACAGATGGACCGTGGGGCAAACCACACATTGGATCTACCTGGCGTCTTCGGGGCTGTGGTTCCGCATGAATGGCTTGTGTACACTTAACCTGGTTGTCAACGATGTGTTGTATCCTGACGTCAAACTCATGATAATGCCTGATTTATGTGCGGACGTGCTCCTCAGACACGATTTCCTGCATAGACATGGTCGGTTAGAAATGCAATTTGGTCAAGTGGAGAATGCTCTTTCGGTGTGCGGTCTGGCCAAAATGGCCATCGAACCATCGCCTCTTTTCCCTCGTCTGACGGCCGATTGTAAACCACAAACTGTAAAGTCCCGATGGTGCACTCGTGCTGACACTCAGTATATTGCGGATGAGACTAAGCGATTGCTACGGGAGGGTATTATAGAGCCGAGTAGGTCTCCGTGGAGAGCCCAGGTGCTCGTCGTGCACACGGACAACCACCGAAAGCGCATGGTCATCGAATATTCCCAGACAATCAATCGATTCACGCAGTTAGACGCGTATCCCTTACCAAAAATGGATGATTTAGTGTGGGAGGTGGCTAAGTACCGCATCTTTAGTACTCTGGACTTTAAAAGTGCGTATCATCAGATACCGATATGTGAGTCGGACAGGCCATATACGGGGTTCCAGTCCGGACAACGGCTGTATCAATTCCGTCGCATACCGTTCGGGGTGACGAACGGAGTGACTTGCTTTCAACGCGCTATCGATGATATTGTGGGTAAAGAGCAATTAAAAGACATTTTCATGTACGTGGATAATGTGACTATTTGCGGACATACCCAGGAGGATCAGCATGCTAACTTGAAACAATTCTTGGCAGTGGTGCGACAGTACAATCTGACCTTCAATGAGGATAAGTGTCACTATGCAACGAAGACAATTGACCTCCTCGGGTACACCGTAACCGGGGGTGAGATAAAGCCAGACGCCGAGCGCCGACGGCCTTTGCTCGAGATGGCGGCTCCGTGTGATCGGGCGTCCTTGAGGCGTGCCTTAAGGCTATTTGCTCATTATAGCCGGGGGTACAAGGTTACTCGGAGAAAATTAGGCCTTTGGTGGATTGTAAAGCCTTTACTCTGATGATGGCTGCCAAGGACGCATTTCAACATCTGAAGGAAAATATCATGGGGGCATGCATGACTTCCATCGATGACACAATACCATTCCTGGTCGAGACAGACACCTCGGATTGCGCGATTGCAGCGACCCTCACCCAGGGGGGTCGGCAGGTAGCTTTTTTTCCCCCGCACTTTGTCCCCGGGCGAACGCTGACATTCTGCTATCAAAAAGGAGGCGTACGTGATTGTGGAGTCCGTCAGGCGGTGGCGACATTTGCTTCTGGGCAAAAAGTTTGATCTCATGACAGATCAGCAGTCTGTTGCATTCATGTATGACCATCGGCACGCACAACGCATTAAGAATGAGAAAATATCGACATGGAGGGTGGAACTGGCTGACTATTGCTATGAAATAGTCTAACGACCTGGACGCGAAAATCTGGCTGCTGACGCTTTGTCTAGACCGGTTTGTGCAGGCATGACCTCCGATGACCTGCGGGTCATACACAAATCATTGTGTCATCCTGGGGTTACGTGACTTGCACATTTTGTTCGCTGCCGCAACTTGCCCTTCTCGGTGGACGATGTCAAACAATTATATCGGGCATGCCCAGTGTGCGGTGAGCTAAAGCCTCGGTTTTACAAGCCGTTGCCGGGAACCCTGATTCAAGCCGGCCGTCCTTGGGAGAGACTAGGCATTGATTTTGAGGGACCTTTGGGGTCACTTCACTATATGTTGACAGTTGTGGATGAATACTCTCGATTCCCTTTTGCATTTCTGTGTTCGGACATGTCATCTGCGATGGTAATTCGGTGTCTGTCAGCTGTTCCTATTGTTCGGGTATCCAGCCTTTATCCACTCGGATCGGGGTACAGCTTGTATGTCTCAGGAGGTAAAGACCTTCCTTGCAGAGCAGGGAATCGTCACCAGTCGAACTACTCCTTACAATCCACAAGGGAACGGACATGTAGAGCGATTTAATGGAGTAGTCTGGAAGGCTGTGGAGATGGGGTTGCGGACGTGATCATTGGGACTTCATCAATGGCCTCAGATCTTGCCTGAGGCTTTACACGTGATTCAAACTTTATTCTGTATGGCGACTAATGAAACACCGCACGAGCAAATGTTCCGCTACCAGGGACAGCACGCTACCGTACTCGAGCTGGACGAGAATGTCGTAGGCCGTATCGCTTGGGATGGTAGGGGCGGGGGAGGGGGGGGGCGGATGTTTCATGAATTCCATGCCGTAGAGATACCTTATAATCATGCGGGCTTGCTGGAACTTTACTGGTGGGTGAATGTGATGAAATTATGGTTGATAACTGTTGCAGTTCCCACTTCATCCGGTGACAGCTTATAAAAAGGCTGAGTTGTCGTGAGAGGGGTTGGTCTGCATTTGTCTGTAGGGGTTATAAAAGGTGTGTGTGTGTGTGTGTGTGTGTGTGTGTGTGTGTGTGTGTGTGTGTGTGTGTGTGTGTGTGTGTGTGTATTTGTAGGGGTCACAATGTAGGGGTTATAAAAGGTGTGTGTGTGTGTGTGTGTGTGTATTTGTAGGGGTCACACTGTAGGGGTTATAAAAGGTGTGTGTGTGTGTGTGTGTGTGTGTGTGTGTGTGTGTGTGTGTGTGTGTGTGTGTGTGTGCGTATTTGTAGGGTTCACAATATAGGGGGTATAAAAGGTGTGTGTGTGTGTATGTGTGTGTATTTTTAGGGGTCACAATGTAGGGGTTATAAAAGGTGTGTGTGTGTGTGTGTGTGTGTGTGTGTGTGTGTGTGTGTGTGTGTGTGTGTGTATTTGTAGGGTTCACAATGTAGGGGTTATAAAAGGTGTGTGTGTGTGTGTGTGTGTGTGTGTGTGTGTGTGTGTGTGTGTGTATTTGTAGGGGTCACAATGTAGGGGTTATAAAAGGTGTGTGTGTGTGTGTGTGTGTGTGTGTGTGTGTGTGTGTGTGTGTGTGTGTGTGTGTGTGTGTGTGTGTGTGTGTTTGTAGCAGTTTTTGCACTATAAACAAGTTGACCAGGTAACCAGTTAGCTTGCATGTTTCATGTGAACAGACTTCTCCTACTTCAGATCTCCCACTGTTCTCCTGCCTGCTCGTCCTCCCGAGAGACATTGAGTCGATAAACTGATAGATTGGACTAATGTGGTGTTGATGTAGTGCGGAGTGCGGTCATGATGGGTCAATGGCCTCCTGCACTAAAGCTCCTTGTATTTCCCTGTGGACCATCGTTACATTACTGCCAATTGCCGTTTTTCACAGAAATTGCCGATTCTCATGTAAGGTGCGAGTTTTGTTTGTCGGGATTTCGAAGTGATGCGACAACCTGTTTTTTTTCAACCAATCAGCTGCCGGTACTTGGAACCGAATTACAGCACTATGGAGTTTCTGCACAGAGGTTATCTGTTTATGATGAGCAATACTGTGACGTCATAAGTACTGCATGCTGAAGACTCTTCCTTGAACTATTGAGGACACTGTGACATGTGTACATGGAGCTCATGTGTGGGGTGTTATTGTCTGCATTGTACACGACAGCTACTTTAAATAAATATATAAATAAAGTGCACGTGAGCCAGGTGAAACCATCGAGAAAGGGGAAACCGCTTGGAGTCGGATCAGAGGTCCTCGTACCCTTCCGGTTGTTGTAAGGCGCTCTTCAGGGTTTTTATATGATGGAAGTGGGACGACATGTCTGTAGATAACACCATCTCCACCACGAGGGCACGGAACTCTCTAGTAAGGGTAGGTGAGGTAGTCATACAGGAAGACACATTTCAATTCCACTGAGTTCATATCTAAGTCTTGTGACATTTGGCACACCAGAGCTCATTATTAAATGCAAATGAGAACATATCACAAAATATAATAAAATCAATAACTCTTATCCACGTTACAAAAGGACTGATCGATAATTTAGGTTTTACCTTCTGAAAAAAGAAATAGCTAACAATTAGGATGAATCAATCATAAAAACAGAAATCCCTTAGGTTTTCTTAGGAAAACCTCAATTTAAACAGGTGCATCAAACGAATAGGCAAAGTTTGACAATGTGAGTGACGTACCATGTTGGAATGTGCTGTGTGGGACAAGGGGAATGTGACACGAGGTTCAACGGTAACTTGGTGAACTAATACGACACTCGGTAGAGCGCGTACCTCCACCAGGCTGAACAGTTTACGTTTATCCCACTGCTAGGCCGGACCTGCATCCAGACCTGAACCAAATTATAATCGTCTTATTCTTGACAACTACCAACTCGAGTTTACAGAATCATTGGAATCTCCTGCGATGAAGTTAACTCCGAGGGCCTTTCACTTACTCACCGCAGGCAGGTTGGTGGTCTTTCTGTCTTCTACAGACTCCTCTCTGGGCTTGCTCCCCCAGCTCTCTCGGTGCTCTGTCCCCCAAATATTCCTACAGGTCGCACAAGATCTGCCAGCAACCCTCTGATGGTTAAACTGCCAAAATCAAGACTCTCTGCTCACCTTCACTCCTTCATTCCTCTTTTCTCCCGCCTCTGGAACAAACCCCACACTCTATTCAATCCCACTCTTCCCTCCAGTATTTAAAACAGCTGTTCACCACCATCTCTTATCTAACCCCTTCCAAAACCTTGATCTTTTCTACCCCCTGAATTTAGAGCTGTCTCCCTCGATATATCACGTGTCTTCGATACAGTCTGGCACGCTCTGCTCACCAAACTCTCCTCCTTTGGTATCCATGGAAATCTCCACGCATGGCTGGCGGACTTCCTCTCTAGTCGTAGTCAACGTGTGGCCCTGAATGGGTTTCTCTCATCTCCTCTTCCTGTTCAGGCTGGAGTTCCCCAAGGCAGTGTTCTGGGCCCTGTGCTTTTTCTGGTCTTCATCAATGATCTCTCTGACTCTCTTGAAAATCCTCTCTATCTCTTTGCTGATGACTCCACTCTCTGTCGCTCCATTCCTCATCCCTCAGATCGGCAGTCTGCAGCCTCCTCACTCTCTGCAGACCTGGACAAAATCACAGACTGGGCAAACAAGTGGAACATGTCTTTCAATCCTGACAAATCTCACACTCTTACGATGTCTCTCCGAAAAGACCGACTGGACAACCCTCCGATCTACTTTCTGAATAATCCTCTCCAAGAAGTTCTGTCACTCAAACTTTTGGGTCTCACTATTTGCCATGATCTTTCTTGGGAAAACCACATTTCAAATCTGGCCTCCAAAGCCAGTCGCTGACTGGGCATCCTCCGTCGTGCGAAGTCCTTCCTTGGCACACCTGAGCTCCTCACCACATACAAGGCTTTCATCCGCAGCTCAATGGAATACTGCTCTCCCCTCTGGGCTGGTGCTCCTGCCTCACACCTAGCTCGTCTTCACGCTGTTGAAAGCAAAGCATTCAGAATCATTGGAATCTCCCACGATGAAGCTAACTCCAAGGGCCTCTCACTCACTCACCGCAGACAGGTTGGTGGTCTTTCCGTCTTCTACCGACTCCTTTCTGGCCCTGCCCCCCCCCACCCCCCCCCCCCCCCAGCTCTCTCTGGGCTCTGTCCCGCAAATATTCCTACAGGTCGCACAAGATCTGCCTGCAACCCTCTTATGGTTAAACTGCCAAAATCAAGACTCTCTGCTCACCTTCACTCCTTCATTCCTCTTTTCTCTCGCCTCTGGAACAAACTCCCTCACTCTCTTCAATCCCACTCCACCCTCCAGGTCTTTAAAACAGCTGTTCACCACCATCTCTTATCTTCCCCCATCCAAAACCTTGATCTTTTCTATCCCCGATAATTTCACACCAATTCCACTTTTTGAAATACCAACTTCTGTCCTGGAAGTCCATGGTGTCCTTGTGTTTTATACTTCTCCCACCCCCCCCCCCCTTCCCACGCCTCCTCCCCCCAAGCCCTCTCCCTCCCACACATCTCCCTGCTCTTAAATGTTGTGTGCTCTCAAGTGTTTGTGTGCTTCCCATTTTCTTGTCTTCCGCTCCCTCTTTTTATACATTTTGTTTGTCTGATTGATTTGTTTGTGAAGTAAATGTCAGCTCTTTCACGAGCCTCGATTCAGTATACAAAAAAAAAAAAAAAAAAAATGTGCAGCTATTTGTCACCAGACAATACAGCACCTCCAGTCATCCTTTGACAGGTTGAGCAGGATGTCCATGTCTCCATCCTGCATGAGATGATACGCAGCACTCACGTGATGGTTTTCCAGAACCGAGCGGTCATTATAGAGAAGAGCAGAATCGGACCTGAGGGTCAGTGCAAAAATTCATAGAACATGGAAAGAGAAACAATCAGGCGAATGCGTTTTGTATTTCCATCTGAGCACTTATCACATGTTGCTGGACTCCAGGTGCGAATTCCATGTGTGTGTATGTGTGTTGATTTGAGTCTACTCAGGTCTACATTTCGATTGGTTAGAAATACACCGTCTCCTAATGTCCCACCATGAGCATCTTACTATAATTCACCAAATGCCTGTCTGTCTGTCTGTTGCCAGGTACTGCAAAAACGGCTGAACCAATCGCAACGAAATTTTGGGTGGGTAATCCTGGGACCCCCTGGAGTAAAAGTCTTTATTGTTTTTCCAATTTGTTTTCAATTTCCCAATTTTTCCAATTTTCCATTTTCCAGTTTTTCCAAACACGATGGAATAATATTTACCGATATGAACAGCGATGCGGCTTTTATTTAAATTCTACAAATACTGTTTAGATTTTGATGATTTGCGTGTGATATGATTTAACGAATGTTTATATAAATCGTTTAAAATAAAATAAAACCTTCAATTTCTGATATTTAGCCTTTTCATTTGGGCCTCCCAATTGAAGCCTCGCCCATAGGGCGGGTACCGTTGCTAGTTATGCTTTTTTCATTTTGTATACATAATCGAGGCTCGTGAAAGAGCTAACATTTATCACACAAACAAATCAAACAGACAAACAAACAAAGCATATAAAAAGGGGAGCGGGAGACAAGATGGGGAGAGAAGGGGAAGCACACAAACACAACATTTCAGAGCAGGGACATCGGGAATGTGTAGGAGGGAGAGGGCATGGGGGGAGGCGGCATGGGAAGGGGGAGGGGGGTGGGAGAAGTATAAACTCAAGGACACCAAGGACTTCCAGGAAAGAAGTTGGTATTTCAAAAAAGTGGATTTGGGGTGAAATTAGCGGGGGTAGAAAAGATCAAAGTTTTGGATGGGGGAAGATAAGAGATGGTGGAGAACAGCTGTTTTAAAGACCTGGAGGGAGGAGTGGGATTGAAGAGAGTGAGGGAGTTTGTTCCAGAGGTGGGAGAAAAAAGGATTGAAGGAGTGAAGGTGAGCAGAGAGTCTTGATTTTGGCAGTTTAACCATAAGAGGGTTGCAGGCAGATCTTGTGCGACCTGTAGGAATATTTGGGGGACAGAGCCCAGAGAGAGCTGGAGGAGCAAGGCCGGAGAGGAGTCGGTAGAAGACAGAAAGACCACCAACCTGCCTGCGGTGAGTAAGTGAAAGGCCCTCGGAGGTAGCTCATCACGGGAGATTCCAATGATTCTGAATGCTTTGGTTTCAACAGCGTGAAGACGAGCTAGGTGTGAGGCAGGAGCACCAGCCCAGAGGGGAGAGCAGTATTCCATTGAGCTGCGGATGAAAGCCTTGTATGTGGTGAGGAGCTCAGGTGTGCCAAGGAAGGACTTCGCACGACGGAGGATGCCCAGTCGGCAACTGGCTTTGGAGGCCAGATTTGAAATGTGGTTTTCCCAGGAAGGATCATGGCAGATAGTGAGACCCAAAAGCTTGAGTGACAGAACTTCTTGGAGAGGATTATTCAGAAAGTGGATGGGAGGGTTGTCCAGTCTGTCTTTTCGGAGAGACATCGTAAGAGTGTGAGATTTGTCAGGATTGAAAGACATGTTCCACTTGTTTGCCCAGTCAGTGATTTTGTCCAGGTCTGCAGAGAGTGAGGAGGCTGCAGACTACCGATCTGAGGGATGAGGAATGGAGCGGCAGAGAGTGGAGTCATCAGCAAAGAGATAGAGGATTTTCAAGAGAGTCGGAGAGATCATTGATGAAGACCAGAAAAAGCACAGGGCCCAGAACACTGCCTTGGGGAACTCCAGCCTGAACAGGAAGAGGAGATGAGAGAAACCCATTCAGGGCCACACGTTGACTGCGACTAGAGAGGAAGTCCGCCAGCCAAGCGTGGAAATTTCCAAGGATACCGAAGGAGGAGAGTTTGGTGAGCAGAGCGGGGTGCCAGACCGTATCGAAGGCACGTGATATGTCGAGGGAGACAGCTCTAATTTCCTGTTTGGCATTGAGGACCTCCATCCATTGTTGAGACAGAAGAAGCAGCATGTCCAGAGTAGAGTGACCTGGTCTGAAACCAAATTGAGGATCAGAGATCAAGCCATTGGACAATAGGAAAGATTTCATATCTGAAGCAATGATGGATTCCATGACTTTGCTGATAATTGGGAGAAGGCTGATTGGTCTGTAGTTGCTCGGATCTGTTTTTGCACCTTTTTGTGCAAAGCGGTGATGTTGGCTGATTTCCAAGCAGATGGCAGATGACGTTGAGCAAAGGAGAGGGTGAAGAGAACAGAGAGAGGGAGTGAAAGAGCAGAAGAACAGGATTTTAGGACCCGTGGGCTGATGCCGTCAGGTCCAGTTGCAGAATCAGAGTCGAGGGTTGACAGAAACTTTTCCACCTTGTCAGGAGGAAAGGACACAGAGTCCGGGAGCAGCTGGGTACGACTGGGTATGGTGGGTACAGAGAGGGATGGGTTTGGGACACAAGATTTAGAGGCAAACACAGAGTTGAGGCATTCAGCTTTTTCACGTGCGGAGTCAGCCGTGTAGCCGTTTGAGGTAAGGGAGGGGATGGAGGGGGAACAAACACCAGAAACAGATTTGACTAGACGCCACCAGGATTTGGAAGAGGGAGACAGATAAGAGAGTTCGGTCTTGAGAACGGAGAGATATTGTTTCCTGGGTCTCCTGAGGGTGGACACACACTTGTTTCGGGCTTTGTGAAAAGAAATGAGATTTCCTTCCGTTGGATTTGCTTTCCAGGAGACGAAGGCAAGTTGTTTCTGGGCAACAGCCTCACCACAAGATTCCGTGTACCATGGACGGGAGGAAGGGTATGACAACTGAAGACGAGATGGGATAAATCTGTGCATGAGAGAGAGCAATTTACTTTGGAAGAATTCCCAGGATGAGTTGATGTCAGAGGTGGTAGAGATGGGAGAGATGGGAGACCAGTCCATATGATTGATGGCTGCTTGCAGACCGTGCCAGTCAGCCTGAGTGAAATGCCAGATGGGTCGGCGTTGAGGAGGCTCCCTGAGAATGGTCAGAGAGATGTCCACTTTAACAAGCACGTGATCAGAAGAGCCGATTGGAGCAGAAGAAGAGCAGCAGACATTTTCAGGGAAGTTAGTCATAACCAAAGGAGAAGAATGTATAAGAATAAAGGTAGAGATGTATAAGAGAAGAATATAAGAGAAGTACACTACTCACAATAAGTTAGGGATATTGGCAGGTTCTTCGGTGTGGTTGATTTTGTGTATTAATTATGTTGAAAAAAGTTATTGGTCCTAATTCTATGGTTATTAATGAGTGTGAAAAAAGACAGCATTCTTGATTTCAATACCCTACCCCTAACCCCTATAAAAAAAATAAACTCACTCCCACAATATCCCTAACTTATTGTGAGTAGTGTAGAAGAGAAGTACAAGAGAAGTATAAGATGAATACTGCATAAGTATAAGAGAAGTATAAGAGAATACTAATGTATAAGAGAAGTATAAGAGAAGGATAAGATGAATACTATATAAGTATAAGAGAAGTATAAGAGAAGTACAAGATGAATACTATATAAGTATAAGAGAAGTATAAGAGAAGTATAAGATGAATACTATATAAGTATAAGAGAAGTATAAGAGAAGTATAAGATGAATACTGTATAAGTATAAGAGAAGTATAACAGAGGTATAAGATGAATACTGAAAAAGTATAAGATAAGTATAAGAGAAGTATAAGATGAATACTGTATAAGTATAAGAGAAGTATAAGAGAAGAATGTATAAGATAATGTATGAGAGAAGTATAAGAGAAGAATGTATAAGATAATGTAAAAGAGAAGTATAAGAGAAGAATGTATAAGATTGTGGTGGACACGATGGCTCGCTGGAGCGATGACATCATTCCGCGCACCAAGAGGGTGTCGGCCACGCCCGAGGGGTAGGCGTGGCCTCGGGATATACACGGGGCTCACAGCCCCGAGCACGGCAGTGCTATAGTTTGAGCTTTCAAATAAAGACGCTTTTGGTTACGTACGTTGTTGCTTCCCTTATTGGCAAGACAAGTCGTGCGCATAGCACCGCACTTCACTGGTGACCTCCGACTGGTTCAGCCGGCGCTGACCAACAGAACGCACCATGACAAGTAGCAACGCAGTAGCGGTGAAACTCCATGAGTTTTGTGAGGCTCAGGCCGAGGGATGGTTCATGCAGGCCGAGGCCCAGTTCCAGCTTCGAGGCATAGCGGCGGACGAGCCGAGCTATTTCCACGTCATCGCCGCCCTCGGGCCCGGCACAGCCGCCCGAGTCATGTCCGTCCTGCGGAACCCACCGGCCGACCACAGGTACGAGGCGCTCAAGCGTCACCTCATCGCCACGTTCGGCCTCACAGAGGAGGAACGGCCTGACCGTCTCCTGGACCTTCCCGAACTCGGCGACACGCGACCATCGGTCCGAATGGACTACATGCTGTCGCTACTGGGGGACAAAGCACCGGATTTTTTTTATTCCGGGCGCTCTTTCTACGCAAGCTACCGGCCCAGGTACGCCTCGCGTTGGCCGGTTCCAAAATAAAGGAACCCCGCGCGCTGGCCGTCGAGGCCGACAAGTTTTTCGCGGCGTGTGACATGCGGGCGAGTTTCGGTGCGGCCGTCGCGGATCCCGGGGCTGATGTTGATGCTGCTGCACACCTCGTGGATCCCGAGGCTGATGCACACCTCGTGGCCGCCGCCACGCCCCGCCCACCACCACTGCGAAAGCCGCGGCCTCCGCCACACCCGCCACAAGCCTGGTGCCATTTCCACGCCAGGTTCGGCCACAAGGCAAATAAGTGTTGCCCGCCGTGCTCGTTTGGCAAGTCGGGAAACGCCCGGGCCAACGCTCGATAGCGGCTTTGAGCGTCGGCCTTTCCGGCAGCCTTCTTTTTATAACGGACACCTTGTCTGGGCGCTGCTTCCTATGCGACACAGGTGCACAGGTGAGCGTTATCCCTGCCTCTATGTCCGACAAGCGAACCGCAGGCCGGGGCTCCGCGTTGCTTGCAGCCAACGGAACACCCATCCCATACGCACATTCGGGAAGCGCTGCCTCTCCCTGCGGTTCGGAGGGCAACGCTTCAAGTGGTCGTTCGTAACCGCCGGAGTGCCCATGGCATTGCTCGGTGCGGACTTCCTCTGTGCAAACGGGTTGTTGGTGGACGTAAAGTACAGACGTCTCGTCCAGGCCGAAACGTTCAGCTCGCTGGCTTGCGTGCTGAGCAGCTCATTGAGCGGCTCACTGAGCGGCTCACCGAGCAGCTCGCCAAGTGGCTTGCTGAGCGGTTCGGTCCCGGCGAGTTTGGTTTGTACACTTCCGGCAGCGAACGAGTTCACCCGCCTCCTCACCAGTTTCCCGACCCTCACGCGGCCCACCTTCTCGGCGGTGGCCGTAAAGCATGGTGTGGAACATCACATACCCACCGTCGGGCCACCGGTCTACACCCGGGCCCGCCGCCACGAACCGACGAAGCTCGTGGTGGCGAGAGCGGAGTTCGCTACGCTGGAGCGGCTGGGCATCGTGCGGCGCTCCAAGAGTGCTTGGGCGTCGCCGCTACACATCGTGCCGAAGCCTGGCAGGGGATGGCGGCCGTGCGGAGACTACCGCTGCCTCAATGATGCCACCACCCCCGACCGTTACCCGGTCCCTCACATCCAAGACTTTTCCGCCCGGTTGGCGAAAATTTCCTGCTTTTCTAAGGTGGACCTCATACGTGGCTACCACCAGGTCCCCGTCAGGCCGGAGGACATCCCAAAGACGGCCGTCATTATGCCATTCGGCCTCTTCGAGTTCCTTCGGATGCCCTTCGGTTTGAAGAATGTGGCTCAGGCGTTCCAACGTCTGATGGACAGCGTCTTGCATGACCTGGATTTCGTCTATGTCTACCTGGACGACATCCTCGTCGCAAGCGCGTCCCGTGAAGAGCACCTCCGCCATCTCCGCACGCTCTTCGAACGCCTCGGCCAGCATGGCCTGATCGTGAACCCCGCCAAGTGCCGGTTCGGCGTCGCCGAGATCGACTTTTTGGGGCACCGCGTCACCAGGCACGGGGCCATCCCCTTACCAGCAAAGGTGGAGGCGGTCAAGGGGTTTCCACGCCCCTTCACGACCAGGGGGCTCCAGGAGTTCCTGGGCATGGTGAACTTTTACCATCGGTTCCTGCCCCGCGTCGCCCAGCTCCTGCGCCCCCTGCAGGAGGCCCTCCGGGGGAAGCCGGGCAAAGGTGACGTTGTTTGGACCGAGCAGATGGACGCGGCGTTCACGGGCGCGAAGCTCGCCTTGGTTGACGCCACCTTGGTTAACGCCACCATGCTCGCGCACCCGGCGCCCGACGCACCGATCGCCCTCACCACCGACGCGTCGGACTATGTGGTGGGCGTGGTGCACGAGCAATGGGTGCGTGGAGCTTGGCAACCGCTGGCGTTTTTCAGCCGGCAGCTTCGCCCGCACGAACGGCGGTACAGTACCTTCGACCGCGAGTTGCTCAGGCTTCACCTGGCGGTCAGGCACTTTCGCCATCTGCTCGAGGGCCGTTCGTTCACGGCCTTCGTCGACCACAAGCCCCTGGTCTTCGCGATGGCCAAGGTCGCCGAGCCGTGGTCGGCCCGGCAGCAGCGTCACCTCTCGGCCGTGTCCGAGTACACAACGGACATCCGGCACGTCGTGGGAAGGACAACCCGGTGGCGGATTGCCTTTCCCGGTCCGTCACCCACGCGGTCCACCTCAGCATCAACTATGCCCGGATGGCGGCGGACCAGACCGCCGACCCCGACGTCCAGGCCTTGCGGACCGCCGTCACGGGCCTCCGCATCACCGAGGTGCCGTCGGACGGCGCGGGCACGGCCCTCTTGTGCGACGTCTCCCTCGGGCGGCCTCGCCCCATCGTGCCCGCGGGCTGGGTTTTTGACACCATCCACGGCCTGTCCCACCCGGGCACGAAGGCCTCCCAGAGGCTGGTCGCCGACAAGTTCATCTGGCATGGCCTCCGGAAAGTCGTCCGCGATTGGACCAGGACATGCCTCGCGTGCCAGCGCGCGAAGGTGCACCGCCACACCCAGGCCCCGTTGGCCCTGTTTACGGTGCCCGAACGTCGGTTCGACCACGTTCACGTGGACTTGGTGGGACCTCTGCCCCCCTCGCGGGGTTTCACCCACGTCCTCACCATGGTGGACCGCACCACTCGGTGGCCGGAGGCCGTGCCTTTGGCGGCGACGACGGCGGCGGACATCACGCAGTCGTTCATCGCCACCTGGATTGCCCGGTTCGGTGCCCCCTCGGACATCTCGTCCGACCACGGCCCCCAGTTCACCTGAGCTCTGGGGGCGGTCGCGTGGTGGCTCGGTGTCCAGCTGCACCGTACCACGGCCTATCACCCCCAGGCCAACGGCCTGTGCGAGCGTTTCCACCGCTCCTTGAAGGCCGCGCTCCGGGCCACCCTCCGCAACGGTGGCTGGGTCGACAGGCTCCCCTGGGTCCTGCTGGGCCTCCGGACGGTGCCCAAGGACGACCTGCGCGCATCCGCGGCGGAGTTGGTCTTCGGACAACCGCTGCGGGTGCCGGGCGAGTTCCTCCCCGACTCCACGGCACCATGGTCCGTGGCGCAGCAGCGCTCCACGCTGCAGGAGACCGCCCAGAGGTTCGCCCCGGTGCCGATGGCGCACCACGGGTGCCCGCCAACGCACGTCGCCCCGGAGCTTCGCACGGCGGAGTACGTGTTCGTCCGACACGACGCCCACCGGACACCGCTGCGGGCCCATACGACGGGCCCTTCCGCGTGCTGGAGACCGGGGCGAAGCACTTCACCCTGGACATCAGTGGTACTCCTGACCGCGTTTCCGTGGACCGCCTCAAACCGGCTCACCTCGACGTGGACCACCCCCCGCCAGTGGCTCAGCCACCGCGTCGAGGCCGCCCCCCGGCGGGCGGACCCCCGGCACCGCCAAACCCTGCCGCCCCCCGGTCCCGCACACATCCCAGGGGCAGCCGGTGGCATCCCGGCATCCCAGACGCCGCCAGCCGCCAGAGGGCGCTTTGGCCGGGTCATCCGTTTGCCCCGCAAACTGACCCTTCAGGTGCGCAGGAATTCTGGGGGGGCGCGTGTGGCAGACACGATGGCTCGCTGGCGCGATGACATCATTCCGCGCACCAAGAGGGTGTCGGCCAC
Organism: Myxine glutinosa; assembly: GCF_964187855.1. Lineage (NCBI taxonomy): Eukaryota > Metazoa > Chordata > Myxini > Myxiniformes > Myxinidae > Myxine > Myxine glutinosa. Next base: position 10,508,333 of record NC_136266.1, read on the forward strand.
GCCCGAGGGGTAGGCGTGGCCTCGGGATATACACGGGGCTCACAGCCCCGAGCACGGCAGTGCTATAGTTTGAGCTTTCAAATAAAGACGCTTTTGGTTACGTACGTTGTTGCTTCCCTTATTGGCAAGACAAGTCGTGCGCATAGCACCGCACTTCAAGATAATGTAAAAGAGAAGTATAAGAGAAGAATGTATAAGATAATGTATAAGAGAAGTGTAAGAGAAGAATGTATAAGATAATGTATAAGAAAAGTATAAGAGAAGAATGTATAAAAGAAGTATAAGAGAAGTATAAGATGAATACTGTATAAGTATAAGAGAAGTATAAGAGAAGTATAAGATGAATACTGTATAAGTATAAGAGAAGTATAAGAGAAGAATGTACAAGATAATGTATAAGAGAAGTATAAGAGAATTATAAGATGAATACTGTATAAGTATAAGAGAAGTATAAGATGAATACTGTATCAGTATAAGAGAAGTATAAGAGAATACTAATGTATAAGAGAAGAATAAAGGTAGAGTAGATCATTTTACATAGAACATTCGAGTTCCTCACCGTGTCTGGATGTGGAAGTTATTGGTGGTGCCCGTGTGGTCGTAGTCATGGATGGCAGCAGCAAAGATCATTGCAAAAATCTCGAGCTCTGTGAGCCAGTGCTGGGGTGCAAATGTCAAGAAAAATTGGCGAGGTTGAGCAGGGAGTCATGTAGAAAGAATCTTCTTCAAAAATTCTACAAGTTTTTGTAGAATGGAAGTTTCTAGATCCTCATTTATTAGTGCAATTGAGCAACCATAAAGTTCCACCTCATCCTAGATAGTTCGTCTTCATTTATGAAACCTCTTAAGAACATGTGCAAGAAGGTGTGAATGATTTATCAAGCAGGTAGAGAGTAGGATTGGGGTGAGGTTTCCCTCAAATTAAATGGCAAGCAAGAATGATGTCAGTTTTAGTCTATCTGTGAAAAAGCAATTGATTCCTCAAAAAACTGCTTTATCATGCGATTCTGGAAGTTGTTGCTCTTGGTTGATGTTGCGAGGGTAACAGGTGATTCTGCGAAGAAGACTTTCTTCACTTGTTTTGATATCCTCGAGAGCAACAAACTCCAACACAGATATGTCCTTAGCTGCTGTGCTTCACTAAAAGGATAAAGATTTATGTTTGTAGAAGAGGATATATATCACAAGCAACAAATTCAGCATATGTATATATATATATATATATATATATATATATATATATATATATATATATATATGTTGGAACCCATCTGTGGATCGGTCCCATCGGCCGATGGGTCTGCGCCATCTGCGGATGTGTTGTTCACCTTGAAGGAATGTGTTGACAGAATGGTGCTCTTCAATCAGGTACACAGTCATTGGAATTACATGTGGTAGGAATTTAACAGAGATGATTTTTAAATGTTTTATTATATATTTCTACCCATCTATTTATACATTTTGTCAATACATTTTGTAATTAACAGATTATCGACAAACGACAAACGGTCGACAAACGGTTATTTTTATCTTATCGACAAACGGTTATCGACAAACCACATGTCACGGACTGCTTTATAAACATTTATGACATCAATTGCTTATTTTTAGGTTCAAATAAACATACTCATCCACCATTGATGCATACACATTCCTTCAAGGTGAACAACACATCCGCAGATGGCGCAGACCCATCGGCCGATGGGTCTGCATTGTCATTTCTCGTGCATCCACAGATTGGTCGCCCATCGGCTGATGGGCGACCCATCTGCGGATCCGCAAACGGGTCAGACCCATCGGCCGATGGGACCGATCCACAGATGGGTTCCAACATATATATATACAGACTTGGCATTTAATGTGGAATATTTTTTTTTCTAGACTTGGGTTTACTTTCTGAACTCGGTATATCAATCTGGTGAGTTTCTTTTACGCTTCGGTGATTTCCTTGTTAAAAGAGCCATGTCACTGATTGTCTGTCGCAGCAAGAAGTCAATAACAGGATTATATCACAGGTGGCGTGACAAAATGTACGGACAGGTACATTTGACGATTGGCTTCACAATCGGGTATATAAGGGTTGTTGCATTCTGTATTAGTGGAAAACAACTGCTGCACATCTACAAAAGTTATTGCCGCTTCCCCTAGAGATGGTCCGTCAACTCGACAATGCCGTTTGTCATTTAGTGGTGGCTTTACGAAATTCCGGCATGACACAGCGTGCTATTGCTCGGCAGTATGGCATCACTCAAGGTCAGGTGTCAAAGATCCTGAAACAAAATGCTCAGAGGGGTGTCCCTACTCCAATACCGAGGCCAGGACGTCCCCGCAGAACCACAAGGAGGGATGATCGCCAGCTGCACCGGTTAGTCCGCAATGGCCGTACCAAGTCAGCTAATCGGCTTAGGGCTGAGTGGCAGCAACTAACAAATGTGCCTGTATCCAGAAGGCTAGTCAACCAACGACTGGTTCAAGCAGGCTATAGTGCCAGGCATCCCCTGAGAAAGCCACGTCTGACCAGACAACACCGCCAGCGCCGATTGCAGTGGGCCAGAGAGCACCGTCAATGGCAGCCAGGACACTGGAATCACGTGATCTTCAGTGACAAGTCTAGATTTCTGGTCTATCGTCAATATGGCCGTGTCCCAGTGCACAGACATGTGCATGAAGCCTACAACGAAGATTGTATAGTGCCAAGAGTCCAAGCTGGAGGTGGTGGGGTGACCGTTTGGGCTGCTTTTCATGCAGGGGGCAAAACTGACCTGGTTGTTCTGAATGGAAACCTGAACCAGTTCAAGCACAGGGCCATTCTGGAAGAAACATTGCTTCCATTTGTTCGTGCAGCCTTTCGAGGAAACTTTGTCTTCCAAGATGACAATGCACGGCCTCATCGTGCTCGCATGATCCAACACATTCTTGCTGACCGTGGTGTAGAGCATATGGAGTGGCCTGCCATGTCCCCGGATATGAATCCGATAGAGAACTTGTGGGCAGAATTAACGCGTCAAATCGACAACTTGGACCAGCAGCCCACCTCTGTGCGTGAATTGCAGCAGGCTATTGTCACTGCATGGCAAGCGATTCCTGTCCAAACCTTGGCAAATCTCTTGAACAGCATGCCTCAACGTGTACGTGCTCTCCTGAATGCTCGTGGGGGTTACACGAAGTACTGAACTGTAATTTTACTGTCCGTAATCCCAGTCGTAATTTAACTTTTGTTTTTGTTAAAAAAAATTTTTGGCTAATGTGCAAAATAAAGAGAGACTTCTGGAAAACGCACAGAAGTTTAACACAGTACTGTCCGTGAATTGAGTTCGATATCAGTTTACATCACTTTCAAGGATCAATTTATTTTCTTCGAAATGTCAAATGTGGTTTTTATTTCTTTTAAAGGTCACAGTAACAAAATCTAGAATAATTTCAACATAATTCCAATGAACTTTTGGTTCTAAGTCATCTTGAAAAGTAAGTTCACCCCCACAAAAAAAATATTCCATAATAAATGCGAAGTCTGTATATATATATATATATATATATATATATATATATATATATATATATATATCTATATCTATATATATATATATATATATATATATATATTTCTTCTTTTTTTTTTACATATATATATATACGTATATATATACGTATATATATTTGTTGTTGTTTTTTTATGTGTATATATATATATATATATATATATATTTTAATATACTGTATATATATATATATTGTTTTTTTGTGTGTATTTATTTTTAATATACTGTATATATATATGTATTTGTTGTTGTTTTTTTTATGTGTATATATATATATATTTTAATATACTGTATATATATATATTGTTGTTTTTTTGTGTGTATTTATTTTTAATATAATGTATATATATATATATTTCTTTTATATATACTGTATAAATATATATTTGTTGTTGTTTTTTTATGTGTATATATATATTGTTGCGGATCTCGGGGGTCGGCGCTCCCCTCATCAAGGGGGTGGGGGGGCTAATCCCCTTGTCTTTTTAGCTGGCCGTCCCGAGTCCTTAGAAGTTATAATGCTCCTTCCGGTCGGTATTAGCTAGGGTCATTGGTCAAAGTAGTCCCAAATACCTACTTACTAACCCGACCGTAAAGCAGGGAAATAACTCCCGCTCGAACCACGGATACGATGGAAAACGCCGAGCGGGTGGCAATCCGCGATCCGAGCCGTTAACAATGAGACTAAACCCGATTCTGAGCGGTTCCTAATCGTGCCACAGGTACTCAATTGAGAAAAGATGAAAGCGAAGGGATTAAGACGAAACCAGAAAGAACAGGTGAATTTATTACACCAAAAGAGGAAAGGAAAGAATGTACAAGAAAGGAAGAAGAAGAAGAGGCAGGACACAGGGCAGTCTCAACAACAGTCTTAACTTAGGACCCCAGACAAAAACACACACTCACACAGGGATTGTAGCTGGTAGGGTGGAAGGTCCAGGTAGATGGTGCAGGCGATGGGGTCCGGCTCCAGGTGAGGCTCCAGTCCAGCGAGCGAAACCCGGCAGGCAGCTCTGCGTATCGTTGGAACGCGACCGGACCTTACATATGGTGGGGGGGGGGTGTGGGGGGGGGCTGGTGTCCTGTACGTGTGCGCTCCCGGACAAGTTCGTTAATAAGCACGTCTCCAACCAAACTCTTTCAAATGTGCTCTCTCCCACCAGTCCTCTGTAATGCGCACGCCTCCAACAAGTCCTGTTAATAGCGCCGCTTCCGCACGAGTCCTTCTGTAGGCAAGCTCTCTCACGCAGTCCTCAGAAAGAAGTCCCTCTGTGCAGTCCGTGAAAGGGCTTTGCGCTCGCGCTTATATAACGCGAGCCAAGATCACTCCATGCTTCATAAAGCCATGCACGTCGGTGATATTCCCTCAGCCCTGGTTGGCTGGTGAGGGCTTACCGGCCACGCCTTTGACGGCTGGTTGACAGGCCACACCTTGTTCTTGGCATTCCGCCCCGTTTTTCCTCGGGCCTGACCGATTGGATAATGGTGGCTTGAACGAACGCTAAGGCGGCTGCTGCTGGCAGAGGCGTGGAATGGCATCCCTGGGAGAGAGAGGTTGGCAAAATGGCCAGAATTGGATTGGGGGCCTACTCTTATTTAATTGATGCAACGCAGATTGAACTATTGGAAACACGGCCTTATCTAAAACACATAATAATGAAATAACTAAAGTTCTATGGTGGCCTACGTGTTGCTTGTGGACTAACTAGGGGTGCAACCTTTAACCTTTTAATAATGGGATATTTACAAGTAATTATTTACACAAGTGTGGGTACCAAAACCGCAACAATATATATATGTATATATATATATATATATATTATAATATACTGTATATATATATATATTGTTGTTTTTTTGTGTGTATTTTTTTTAAAATATACTGTATATATATATAGATATATATATTTCCCATATATATTTAAATCCCATATATATATATACAGACTTGGCATTTAATATGGAATATTTTTTTTTCTTGACTTGGGTTTACTTTCTGAACTCGGAATATCAATCTGGTGAGTTTTTTATGCTTCAGTGATTTCTTTGTTAAAAGAACCATGTCACTGATTGTCTGTCACAGCAAGAAGTCAATAACAGGATTATATCACCGGTGGCGTGACAAAATGTACGGACAGGTACATTTGACGATTGGCTTCACAATCGGGTATATAAGGGTTGTTGCGTTCTGTATTAGTGGAAAACAACTCCTGCACGTCTACAAAAGTTATTGCCGCTTCCCCTTGAGATGGTCCGTCAACTCGACAATGCTGTTTGTCATTTAGTGGTGGCTTTACGAAATTCCGGCATGAAACAGCGTGCTATTGCTCGGTAGTATGGCATCACTCAAGGTCAGATGGCAAAGATCCTGAAACGAAATGCTCAGAGGGGTGTCCCTACTCCAATACCGAGGTCAGGACGTCCCCGCAAAACCACAAGGAGGGATGATCGCCAGCGGCACCGGTTAGTCCGCAATGGCCGTACCAAGTCAGCTAATCGGCTTAGGGCTGAGTGGCAGCAACTGACAAATGTGCCTGTATCCAGAAGGCTAGTCAACCAACGACTGGTTCAAGCAGGCTATCGTGCCAGGCGTCCCCTCAGAAAGCCACGTCTGACCAGACAACACCGCCAGCGCCGATTGCATTGGGCCAGAGAGCACCGTCAATGGCAGCCAGGACACGGGAATCACGTGATCTTCAGTGACAAGTCTAGATTTCTGGTCTATCGTCAATATGGCCACGTCCGAGTGCGCAGACAAGTGCATGAAGCCTACAACGAAGATTGTATAGTGCCAAGAGTCCAAGCTGGAGGTGGTGGGGTGACCGTTTGGGCTGCTTTTCATGCAGGGGGCAAAACTGACCTGGTTGTTCTGAATGGAAACCAGAATCAGTTCAAGCACAGGGCCATTCTGGAAGAAACATTGCTTCCATTTGTTCATGCAGCCTTTCGAGGAAACTTTGTCTTCCAAGATGACAATGCACGGCCTCATCATGCACGGCCTCATCGTGCACGCATGATCCAACACTTTCTTGCTGACCGTGGTGTAGAGCATATGGAGTGGCGTGCCATGTCCCCAGATATGAATCCGATAGAGAACTTGTGGGCAGAATTAACGCGTCAAATCGACAACTTGGACCAGCAGCCGACCTCTGTGCGTGAATTGCAGTGGGCTATTGTAACTGCATGGCAAGCGATTCCTGTCCAAACCTTGGCAAATCTCGTGAACAGCATGCCTCAATGTGTACGTGCTCTCCTGAATGCTCGTGGGGGTTACACGAAGTACTGAACTGTATTTTTAATGTCCGTAATCCCAGTCGTAATTTAACTTTTGTTTTTGTTTAAAAAAATTTTTGGCTAATGTGCAAAATAAAGAGATACTTCTGGAAAACGCACAGAAGTTTAACACAGTACTGTCCGTGAATTGAGTTCGATATCAGTTTACATCACTTTCAAGGATCAATTTATTTGCTTCGAAATGTCAAATGTTTTTCTTTCTTTTAAAGGTCACATTAACAAAATCTAGAATAATTGCAATATAATTCCAATGAACTTTTGGTTCTAAGTCATCTTGAAAAGTAAGTTCACCCCCACAAAAAAAAAATTCCATATTAAATGCCAAGTCTGTATATATATCTATATATATATATATATATATATATAATATACTGTATCAATATTTTTTTTTTTATGTGTATATATATATGTATGTATGTATATATATATATATATATATATATGTATATATATATATATATATATATACAGTGGAACCTTGACTTACGAGTTTAATTCGTTCTGTGACCGAGCTCGTAACTCAAATTGCTCGTATCTCAAATCAAATTTCCCCATTGAAATGCATTGAAATGCTATTAATCCGTTCCAGCCCGCCAAAAACCACACCAATTTTTTTTTAAATATACAGTATATATAAAAATATCTCGCGCTTTATATTTCACCTGTATGCAGCATACAAGTTGGCAGGATGGCCTGGACTGGAGGTACGCACACTTGACTCTAAACTGTCCAGCCTGGGTTTGAATCCCGACCCAGCTATAACCTGTCATGGGTGAATCACAGGCAGGGTGATTCATCAATGTGTGTACCGCTAAACTGGGCGCCCCGTTTGCGTCACATTAGTTGTTGGATGTTAAGGATCTCACCGTGTTTTCCACAAAGAGAAGGCGAGCTATCGCCGGCACTCTGAACAAGTTGTGGCCTGGCATGGCATGAACATGAAAACATGAACATGAACATGAAATGTTCGACATGAACATGAAATTTTCCAAAATAACCAACATGCGAAAACAAAAATGCAGCGCTATACGACAGAGATACTGTACGTGCACGGCAAGATAACCACGTGACCGGAACCCACCTGGCGGCGTAAACTCAAAATAACCGAAATGCGAAAACTAAA